>NC_133205.1:4508251-4670751 GCF_958299795.1 Porites lutea | reverse complement strand
TGTCTTATATCATATTTTAGGCACGTACAATACTGGAACACAATTTTATACACGCGTAGACTCAAAATGCGATCAAAACCATATACACAGGGAAAGAAAGTCCCTACATTCTTGTATCATGTCACATGTAAAAGTGTGTTGAATATTTGACAGATTTTGGACCTCTTCTCTTTGAGGAGCAGCCCCAAGAACCTTTTGAAGGATGCTGACAATCTATTAATACAGTAGGAAATTCTACTTAAGATTTACTTAATGTAAACTTAAACATTTCTTTATCTTATTCTCCTTCCTAAATTTACCAAAAATGCCATTTCTATATTTGTAAATAACGCTGAAGAAGGTTTCATTAGAGTAGTCACACCATAAGATTTTGTGTAGAGACTCAAAAGCTAGAACCATATATTTTTTTCCTCTTTATTGATGTTGTGAGCTGTTATAATTAAAGCTAATTAAATTAGCTTACATAGCAGGTGTTTGTGCAAATATAACGTGCAAGT
Organism: Porites lutea; assembly: GCF_958299795.1. Classification (NCBI taxonomy): domain Eukaryota; kingdom Metazoa; phylum Cnidaria; class Anthozoa; order Scleractinia; family Poritidae; genus Porites; species Porites lutea. Next base: position 4,670,254 of record NC_133205.1, on the reverse strand, counting down.
CTTAACCCCGCACCCTGCTCTTATGCACGCCTTGTTTTTTCATAGCCTGCTGTGCAGGTTAAGGTCAAAAAAGCTTGCTCAATCTTACATTGTTCTGGAGGGGGCCTCCCTGTCATGGCCTGTATTGGGAGGCTCTACCCAAAAGGAATACTGTACAGTACCTTTTCCAGGTTTCAGCAAGGGTAGAGATTTTACTTGTTAAAGTATATAAAACAGTAGGGAAATCTGTTGTTGTTACCCCTTGTTACCCCTTGTTACCCCTTGTTACCCCTTCCTACCTTTGTTACCCTTTTTACCCCTTGTTACCCCTTTTTACCCTTGTTACCCCTTGTTACCCTTGTTACCCCTTGTTACCCCTTGTTACCCTTGTTACCCCTTCTTACCTCTGTTACCCCTTGTTATCCTTGTTACCCCTTGTTACCCCTTGTTACCCTTGTTACCCCTTCTTACCTCTGTTACCCCTTGTTACTCTTGTTACACTTTCTTATCCCTTGTTACCCCTTCTTAGCCCTTGTTACCCCTTGTTACCCCTTGTTACCCTTTGTTATCTTTTGTTATTCTTTGTTACCCCTTGTTACCCCTTGTTACCTCTTGTTACCCTTGTTACCCCTTATTACCCTTGTTACCCTTTGTTACCCCTTGTTACCTCTTGTTACCCTTGTTACCCCTTGTTACCCTTTCTTACCCTTTGTTACCCCTTGTTACCTCTTGTTACCCTTGTTACCCTTGTTACCCCTTGTTACCCTTTCTTACCCTTTGTTACCCCTTGTTACCTCTTGTTACCATTTGTTACCCCTTGTTACCCTTTGTTACCCCTTTTTACCTCTTGATACCCTTGTTACCCTTTATTACCCCTTGTTACCCTTGTTACCCCTTGTTACCGTTGTTACCCCTTCTTACCTCTGTTACCCCTTGTTACCCCTTGTTACCCTTGTTAAACCCTTGTTATCCCTTGTTACCTCTTGTTACCCTTGTTACCCCTTGCTACCCCTTGTTACCCTTGTTACCCCTTGTAACCCCTTGTTACCCTTGTTACCCCTTGCTACCCTTGTTACCTCTTGTTACCCTTGTTACCCCTTGTTACCCCTTGTTACTCCTTGTTACCCTTGTTTTCCCTTGTTACCCCTTGTTACCCTTTCTTACCCTTTGTTACCCCTTTTTACCTCTTGTTACCATTTTTTACCCCTTGTTGCCGTTTGTTACCCCTTTATACCTCTTGATACCCTTGTTACCCTTTGTTACCCCTTGTTACCCTTGTTACCCCTTGTTACCCTTTCTTAGCCTTTGTTACCCCTTGTTACCTCTTGTTACCCTTGTTACCCTTGTTACCCCTTGTTACCCCTTGTTATTCCTTGTTACCCTTGTTATCCCTTGTAACCCTTGTTACCCCTTGTTACCTTTGTTGCCCCTTGTTACCCTTTTTAGCCCTTGTTACCCCTTGTTACTTTTTTTACCCCTTGCTGCCCCTTGTTACCCTTGTTACCCTTTGTTACCCTTTGTTACCCCTTGTTTCCCCTTGTTTTTTTTTTGTTACCCCTTGTTACCCTTGTTACCCCTTGTCACCCGTTGTTACCCGTTGTTACCCTTGTTACCCCTTGCTAGCCCTTGTTACCTTTGTTACCCCTTGTTACCTTTGTTATTCCTTGTTACCCTTGTTATCCCTATTTACCCTTTGTTACCCCTTGTTACGCCTTGTTACCCTTTGTTACCCCTTGTTACTCTTGTTACCCCTTGTTACTCTTGTTACCCCTTGTTACCCCTTTTTGCCGTTGTTATCCCTTTTTACCTGTGTTGCCCCTTGTTACCCCTTGTTACCCCTTGTTACCCTTTGTTCTCCCGTGTTACCTTTCTTACCCCTTGTTACCCTCGTTACGCCTTGTTACTCCTTGTTACCTTTTGTTACCCTTTCTCCTTTGTTACCCTTTTTTACCCCTTGTTTTCCCCTTGTTACCGCTTGTTACCTTTGTTCCTTTGTTACCCCTTGTTGCCCCTTTTTACGCCTTGTTTCCCTTTGTTACCCCTTATTCCCGTTGGTTACCTTTTGTTTCTCGTTGTAATCCCTTGTTACGCCTTGCTCCCTTTTGTTACTCCTGTTTTCCTTTGTCCCGAAACTAGAGCATAATTTCATAGGTATTTTTCCTATCCCGAACTTCTTTGGGTTCCAGTAGCGCAAACGGCTAATCCCTCAAATTAAAGTTTCCCGTGATTTAACGGGTCACACAAGTTAATCGGTTCAAATCCTGGGAAAGCAAAAATGCTAATTTTTTCTTCCTGGAAAAAGTTAAAGAGTAAATCAAAGAAATTGAACTAATTCGGCTCTCTCTTTTACTGACTTAGCGTGCCCATTCTTGTCCCAAAAATGTCAACTTTGATACATTCCTGAGCGTCGCGAATCAGTTACTTCGCGCCCCGCCGAGGTAATAACAGATTAACACATTGCATAAACTGCTATAGTGCAGCACTGTTTACAGGAACATTGGTAACTATTAACAGTTGATATACTATAATACTCAACACTGCCTGAACAAACATCAACTTCAAAGTTGGCAATATGTACACATTTAAGTTCATATATATCCTCATTCCTATATAGGCTCTGAAAATATTGTAATAATTCATGCATAGATGGTATTTCCAACGAAACACATGTACCTTGACTATGACTATTGCCATACATATCTCTAGCATGAGAATCAAATACTTTATATCCCCCATCCTCAATGCTGTAGATACCAACGCCAATAATTTCCACAGTTAAAATGAATAAGTTGTAGTTCAGAGCCAAGAGTGTTTCCAATGCTGTACCCAGTGGCATACAGTAGTGATACCCCTCTCGCATCACCGTGTATGTTCGAGTATAACTTTCATTGTATTCAAGCTGGAAAAATCGCTCAAACACTGTAACCATTCCTGGCAGTTCTGTTAAAATTCACATAGATTGTCTTGCATATAATTGATATTGTCTTGAATATAATTCGTTACCAACAGTCATTCTTTGAATCATATAATCAACTGAAGTAATCTCTCTTACCTTGTAAAAATTTATAAGTTATCGAGACGTGATCGCTGTCAAAATTGCGTAGCGTTTTTGGCCGAATTTAATCGCGCCGCGATCGCTGTCATCGATCGCACATCGTTTTCGGCCGGATTTCTCATCGCGATCATGGTCGTCAATCGTGGAACGATTTTGGCCATTTGACGCTCTACAAACTACCAAAAAAATATATGCCACTAAGGTAGCAAACTATAGATTCCCCATCTACCGATCTGCAGATCGACCGATCTAGCTATCTACTGACTGACCGCTCTCGCGATCTAAAGGTCCACTTATCCATTAGCCTGCGTAGCAAGCGTTTCCATGCGGTTTAGGTTCAAAGAACGAGGAACGAGAGTCAAAGACCGCGCGAAAAGTGGCGCAAGTAAAAGAGCGGGGAGTGGGTGGGGAAGAAAGGAAGGAAACGCTTGCAGACAAACCCCGAGATTTTGAAAACCACCCACTTGGCCTGTAATGCCTTAGTTCGCGCACCGACATTTAATGCTGTCATCAGCTGTCATAATTGACCGATAAAATGTTTGGCTTTCAGTGGAGCGGAAATGAACTTCAGAGGACGCGTATGTGAACCCAATAACACGTGGACGGCGTTTATGTTGAAATATCAATGAATCCGAACGATCAATACAGGCTTTGGACATTTGTCTTTTTAATCCGCCTTACAGAACAGTCTGTAAATCACCATCTGAGAGAATTCAACATCCCTCAAAACAAACACTAACGAGCTGGGCCCAGCATGACACATTGCAGGAAACCATTGCATTCAAGAACAAAAGAAAATCGCTTTTAGTTATTCTGATTAAATGAAATTAAACGACCTGAAACCCTTATTTAGTTGCAAGAAGAGCCAAAAAGAGGTCAAAGAAAATGTTCTTACATTGGAGGGCAAATCTTGCCGACCAGAATAAACAACAACCTCTGAAAATCAATATACGTGTCACGTACCATACCATCCTCTCAGTATGAAACAAACCTTTGATCGACACATGTCAACATTGTTCGACCAACCGAGCCAATCAGGCGCTGCGTTCGCTTGCGAACAGGGTTTTCAAAATCGAGGGGTTTGTCTGCAAGCGTTTCCTTCCTTCCTCTCTCCCTCCCCCCACTTTCATTTTTTGGCTCTTGTTTCATTTCTCGCGCGGCCAAAACCGAGAATCCCGTTCCTCAGTCTTTCTTTGCTCCGAGACCAAACGAAAACGCTTGCTACGCAGGCTACTTATCTACCGATCTACACATCCACCAATCTAGCGATCTACAGATCCACCGATCTAGCCATCCACAGATCTGCCGATCACCTAGCGATCTACTAAACCACCGATCTAGCGATCAACTGATCCACCGATCTAGCGACCTATAGAACCACCGATCTACTAAACCACCGATATAGCGATCTACTGATCCACCGATCTTGCAATCTACTGATCCACCGATCTAGTGATCTACAGATCGGCCGATCCAGCGATCTACAGATCCACTTATCAATTGATCTACCGATCCACCGATCAAGCGATCTACTAAACCACCGATCGAGCAATCTAAAAAACCACCGATCTTGCAATTAACTGATCCACCAGTCTAGCGATCTACTGATCCACCGATCTTTCGACCTACAGAACCACCGATCTACTAAACCACCGATATAGCGATCTACTGATCCACCGATATTGCAATCTACTGATCCACCGATCTAGTGATCTACAGATCGGCCGATCTAGCGATCTACAGATCCACTTATCAATTGATCTAACGATCCACCGATCGAGCGATCTACTAATCCACCGATCGAGCAATCTACTAATCCACCGATCTTGGCATTAACTGATCTACCAGTCTAGCGATCTACTGATCCACCGATCTTGCGATCTACTCATCCACCGATCTAGTGATCTACAGAGTGACCGACTGAACCACCGATAAAGTGATGATCCACTGATCGACAGATCTACCGATTCACCGATCTAGCGATCTACAGATCCACTTATCAAGAGATCTACCGATCTACCAATCTAGCGATCTACTAATCCACCAATCTTCTGATCTACTAATCCACCGATCTACAGATCAACTGATTTACCAACCTAGCGATCTACAGAACCACAGATCTTGCGACCTTCTGATCCACCGATCTAGCGATCCACTGATCCACAGATGTAGCGATCTACTGATCCACCGATCTAGCGATCTACTTATCCAATAATCTCGCGATCTGCCGATTCACCAATCTTGCTATCTACTGATCCACCAACCTAGCGATCTACAGATCCACCGATCTTGCGATCTAAAGAAACACCGATCTAGGGATCTACTGATCCACCGATCCACTGATCTAGCGATCTAGTAAGCCACCAATCAAGCGACCTATTGATCCACTGATCTAGCGATCTACACATCCACTTATAAAGTGATCTACCGATTCATCGATGTAGTGATCTACTGATCCACCGATCTTGCGGTCTACTGATCCACCGATCTAGCGAACTAATGATCTAGCGATCCACTGATCCACCGATCTATGGATCTACTGATCCACTGATCTAGCGATCTACTAAGCCACCAATCTAGCGACCTATTGATCCACCTATCTAGCGATCTACAGATCCAATTATATAGTGATCTACCGACTGACGGATGTAGTAATCTACTGATCCACCGATCTTGCGGTCTACTGATCCACCGATTTAGCGATCTACTGATCTAGCGATCCACTGGTGTACGGATCTAGCGACCTACAGATCCAGTTATCAAGTGTTCCATTGATCCACCGATCTAGCGATCTATCGATGAACCGATCTTGCGATCTACTGTTCAATTGATTTAGCGATCTACAGGTCCACTAATGATCTGATTTACCGATCCTCCAATGTAGCGATCTGGTGATCAACGTATCTAGCCATCTACTGATCCACCTACCTTGCAATCTACTTATCCACCGATCTAGCGATCGACAGATCCACTTATCAAGAGATCTACCGTTCCACCAATCTAGCGATCTACTAATCCACAAATCTACCGATCACCTAGCGATCTACTAAACCACCACTCTAGCGATCAGCTGATCCACCGATCTATGGACCTACAGAACCACTGATCTACTGATCCTCCGATCTATCAACCTACAGAACCACCGATATAGCGATCTACTGATCCACCGATGTTGCAATCTACTGATCCACCGATCTAGTGATCTACAGATCGGCCGATCCAGCGATCTACAGATCCACTTATCAATTCTTCTACCAATCCACCGATCTTGCGATTAACTGATCCACCAGTCTAGCGATCTACTGATCCACCGATCTAGTGATCTGCAGAGTGACCGACTGAACCACCGATAAAGTGATGATCCATTGATCTACAGATCTACCGATTCACCAATCTCGGGATCTACAGATCCACTCATTAAGAGATCTACGGATCCACCATTCAAGCGATCTACTAATGCACTGATCTACAGATCAACTGATTTACCAACGTAGCGATCTACAGAACCACAGATCTTGCGACCCTCTGATCCACCGATCTAGCGATCCACTGATCCACAGATCTAGCGATCTACTGATCCACTGCTCTACCGATCTACCGATCCATCGATCTAGCGATCTACTGATCCACTAATCTGGCGATCTACCGATTCACCACTCTTGCTATCTACTGATCCACCAATCTAGCGATCTACAGATACACCGATCTAGGGATCTACTGATCCACCGATCCTTCGATGTACTGATCCACTGATCTAGCGATCTACAGATCCACTTATATAGTGGTCCACCGATTCACCGATGAAGTGATCTACTGATCTACCGATCTTGCGGTCAACCGATCCACCGATCTAGCGATCTACTGATTTAGCGATCCATTGATGCACCAATCTAGCAACCTACAGATCCAGTTATCAAGTGTTCTACCGATCCACTGATCTAGCGATCTACCGATCAACCGATCTTGCGATCTACTGTTCCACCGATCTAGCGATCTACTGGTACATCGATCTAGCGATCTACTTATCCTCCGATCTAGCGATCTACTGATCCACCGATCTAGGGATAGACACATCCACTTATTAAGTGACTACCGATCCACCGATCTAGGGATCTACTGATCCACCGATGTAGGAATCTACAGATCTACCGATTTACCGTTCTAGCGATCTACAGATGCACTTATCAAGAGATCTACCAATCCACCAATCTAGCGATCTACTAATCCACAGATCTACCGATCACCTAGCGATCTACTAAACCACCGATCTAGGGATCTACTGATCCACCGATATAGTGATCTACAGATCGGCCGATCCAGCGATCTACAGATCCACTTACCAATTGTTCTACCAATCCACCGATTGAGGCATCTACTAATCCACCGATCTTGGGATTAACTGATCCACCAGTCTAGCGATCTACTGATCCACCTTCTTGTGATCTACTGATCCACCGATCTAGTGATCTACAGAGTGACCGACTGAACCACCGATAAAGTGATGATCCACTGACCTACAGGTCTACCGATTCACCGATCTAGCGATCTACAGATCCACTTATCAGAAGATCTACCGATCCACCAATCTAGCGATCTACTAATGCACTGATCTACAGATCAACTGATTTACCAACGTAGCGATCTACAGAACCACAGATCTTGCGACCTTCTGATCCACTTATCTAGCGATCCACTGATCCAGAGATCTAGCGATCTACTGATCCACCGATCTACCCATCCACCGATCTAGCGATCTACTGATCCACTAATCTGGCGATCTACCGATTCACCAATCTTACTATCTACTGATCAACCAATCTAGCGATGTACAGATCCACCGATCTTGCGATCTACAGAAACACCGATCTAGGGATCTACTGATCCACTGATCTAGCGATCTACAGATCCACTTATATAGTGATCTACCGATTCACCGATGTAGTGATCTACTGATCTTGCGGTCTACTGATCCACCGATCTAGCGATCTACTGATCTAGCGATCCACTGATCCACCGAGCTAGCGATCTACAGATCCAGTTGTCAAGTGTTTCAGCGATCCTGCGATCAACCGATCTTGCGATCTACTATTCCACCGATCTAGCGATCTACTGATCCATCGATCTAGTGATCTACTGACCAACCCATCTATAGATCCACTAATGATCTGATTTACCGATCCTCCAATGTAGCGATCTGGTGAGCAACGTGTCCAGCCATCTACTGATCCACCTACCTTGCGATCTACTTATCCACCGATCTAGCGATCTACTGATCCACCGATCTAGCGATGGACACATCCACTTATTAAGTGACTACCAATCCACCGATCTAGGGATCTACTGATCCACCGATGTAGGAATCTACTGATCTACCGATAAAGTGATTTTCCACTGATCTACAGATCTACCGATTCACCGATCTAGCGATCTACAGCTCCACTTATCAAGAGATCTACCGATCCACCAATCTAGCGATCTACTAATCCACAGATCTACCGATCACCTCGCGATCCACTAAACCACCGATCTAGCGATCTACTGATCCACCGATCTAGGGATGGACAAATCCACTTATTAAGTGACTACCGATCCACCGATCCAGGCATCTACTGATCCACCGATCCTTCGATCTACTGATCCACTGATCTAGCAATCCACTAAGCCACCAATCTAGCGACCTATTGATCCACTGATCTAGCGATCTACAGATCCACTTATATAGTGCTCTTTTGATTCACCGATTTAGTGATCTACTGATCCACCGATGTTGCTGTCTACTGATCCACCGATCTAGCGATCTACTGATCTAGCGATTCACTGAACCACCGATCTAGCGATCTACAGATCCAGTTATCAAGTGTTCCAGCGATCCACCGATCTACCGATCAACCGATCTTGCGATCTACTGTTCCACCGATTTAGCGATCTACTGATCCATTGATCTAGTGAGCTACTGATCAACCGATCTAGCGATCTACAGATCCACTAATGATCTGATTTACCGATCCTCCAATGTAGCGATCTGGTGATAAACGTATCCAACCATCTACTGATCCACCTACCTTGCGATCTACTTATCCACCAATCCAGCGATCTACTAATCCACCGATCTTCTAATCTACTAATCCACAGATCTACAGATCAACTAATTTACCAACGTAGCAATCTACAGAACCACAGATTTTGCGACCTTCTGACCCACCGATCTAGCGATCCACTGATCCACAGATCTAGCGATCTACTGATCCACTGATCCTTTGATCTACCGATTTATCGATCCATCGATCTAGCGATCTACTGATCCACTAATCAAGCGATCTACCGATTCACCAATCTTGCCATCTACTGATCTACCAATCTAGCGATCTACAGATCCACCGATCTTGCGATCTATTGATCCACCGATCCTTCGATCTACTGATCCACTGATTTAGCGATCTACTAAGCCACCAATCTAGCGACCTATTGATCCACTGAGCTAGCGTTTTACAGATCCACTTATATAGTGATCTACCGATTTACCGATGTAGTGATCTACTGATCCACCGATCTTGCGGTCTACTGATCCACCGATCTTGCGATCTACTTATCCAAGGAGCTAGCGATCTACAGATTTACTTATCAAGTGATGTACAGATCCATTGATGTAGCGATCTACAGATCCACAGAAATAGCGATCTATTTATTCACCGATTCAGCTATCTACTGATCGACTGATCTAGCGATCTACTGATCCACCGATCTAGCGATCTACAGATCCAGCGATCTTGCGACCTGCTGACCCACCGATCTAGAGATCTACTGATCCACCGATCTAGCGATCTACAGATCTGCCGACCTTGCGATCTACTGATCAACCCATCTACTAAACCACCGATATAGCGATCTACTGATCCACCGATCTATCGACCTACAGAACCACCGATATAGCGATCTACTGATCCACCGAATCAAATCAAGTCAAAATCAATCCGATCTTGCAATCTGTATCCACCGGTCTAGTGATCTACAGATTGGCTGATCCAGCGATCTACAGATCCACTCATCAATTGTTCTACCGATCCACCGATCGAGCGATCTACTAATTTACCATTCTTGCGATTAACTGATCCACCAGTCTAGCGATCTACTGATCCACCAATCTAGTGATCTACAGAGTGACCGACTGAACCACCGATAAAGTGATGATCCACTGATCTACAGGTCTACCGATTCACCGATCTAGCGATCTACACATCCACTTATCAAGAGATCTTCCAATCCACCAATCTAGCGATCTACTAATCCACCGATCTTCTGAACTATTAATCCACCAATCTACAGATCAACTGATTTACCAACCTAGCGATCTACAGAACCACAGATCTTGCGACCTTCTGATCCACCGATCTAGCGATCCACTGATCCACAGATGTAGCGATCTACTGATCCACCGATCTAGCGATCTACTGATCCACTAATCTGGCGATCTACAGATCCACCGATCTTGCGATCTAAAGAAACACCGATCTAGGGATCTACTGATCCACCGATCCACTGATCTAGCGATCTAGTAAGCCACCAATCAAGCGACCTATTGATCAACTGATCTAGCGATCTACACATCCACTTATAAAGTGATCTACCGACTCACCGATGTAGTGATCTACTTATCCACCGATCTTGCGGTCTACTGATCCACCGATCTAGCGATCTACTGATCCACAGATCTAGGGATGGACACATCCACCTTTTAAGTGACTACTGACCCACCGATGTAGGAATCTACTGATCTACCGATAATGTGATGGTCCACTGATCTACAGATCTACCGATTCACCGATCTAGCGATCTACAGATCCACTTATCAAGAGATCTACCGATCCACCAATCTAGCGATCTACTAATCCACCGATCTTCTGATCTACTAATCGACCGATCTACAGATCAACTGATTTACCAACCTAGCGATCTACAGAACCACAGATGTTGCGACCTTGCGATCCACCAATCTAGCGATCCACACTGATCCACAGATCTAGCGATCTATTGATCTACTGATCCACCGATCTAGCGATCTACTGATCCACCGATCTACCAATCTACTGATCCACTAATCTGGCGATCTACGGATCCACCAATCTTGGTATCTACTGATCCACCAATCTAGCAATGTACAGATCCACCGATCTTACGATCTACAGAAACACCGATCTAGGGATCTACTGATCCACCGATCCTTGGATCTACTGATCCACTGATCTAGCGATCTACTAAGCCACCAATCTAGCGACCTATTGATCCACCTATCTAGCGATCTACAGATCCAATTATATAGTGATCTACCGACTGACGGATGTAGTAATCTACTGATCCACCGATCTTGCGGTCTACTGATCCACCGATTTAGCGATCTACTGATCTAGCGATCCACTGGTGTACGGATCTAGCGACCTACAGATCCAGTTATCAAGTGTTCCATTGATCCACCGATCTAGCGATCTATCGATGAACCGATCTTGCGATCTACTGTTCCACTGATCTAGCGAGCTACTGATCCATCGATCTAGTGATCTATTGATCAACCGATTTAGCGATCTACAGGTCCACTAATGATCTGATTTACCGATCCTCCAATGTAGCGATCTGGTGATCAACGTATCTAGCCATCTACTGATCCACCTACCTTGCAATCTACTTATCTACCGATCTAGCGATCTACAGATCCACTTAACAAGAGATCTATCGTTCCACCAATCTAGCGATCTACTAATTCACAAATCTACCGATCACCTAGCGATCTACTAAACCACCAATCTAGCGATCAGCTGATCCACCGATCTATGGACCTACAGAACCACTGATCTACTAAACCACCGATATAGCGATCTACTGATCCACCGATCTATCAACCTACAGAACCACCGATATAGCGATCTACTGATCCACCGATGTTGCAATCTACTGATCCACCGATCTAGTGATCTACAGGTCGGCCGATCCAGCGATCTACAGATCCAATTATCAATTCTTCTACCAATCCACCGATCGAGCGATCTACTAATCCACCGATCTTGCGATTAACTGATCCACCAGTCTAGCGATCTACTGATCCACCGATCTTGCGATCTACTGATCCACCGATCTAGTGATCTGCAGAGTGACCGACTGAACCACCGATAAAGTGATGATCCACTGATATACAGATCTTCCGATTCACCGATCTGGGGATCTACAGATCCGCTCATCAAGAGATCTACGGATCCACCATTCTAGCGATTTACTAATGCACTGATCTACAGATCAACTGATTTACCAACGTAGCGATCTACAGAACCACAGATCTTGCGACCCTCTGATCCACCGATCTAGCGATCCACTGATCCACAGATCTAGCGATCTACTGATCCACTGCTCTACCGATCTACCGATCCATCGATCTAGCGATCTACTGATCCACTAATCTGGCGATCTACCGATTCACCACTCTTGCTATCTACTGATCCACCAATCTAGCGATCTACAGATACACCGATCTAGGGATCTACTGATCCACCGATCCTTCGATGTACTGATCCACTTATCTAGCGATCTACAGATCCACTTATATAGTGATCCACCGATTCACCGATGTAGTGATCTACTGATCCACCGATCTTGCGGTCAACCGATCCACCGATCTAGCGATCTACTGATTTAGCGATCCATTGATGCACCGATCTAGCAACCTACAGATCCAGTTATCAAGATCTACCGATCCACTGATCTAGCGATCTACCGATCAACCGATCTTGCGATCTACCGTTCCACCGATCTAGCAATCTACTGATCCACCGATCTAGGGATAGACACATCCACTTATTAAGTGACTACCGATCCACCGATCTACGGATCTACTGATCCACCGACGTGGGAATCTACTGATCTACCCATAAAATGATGATCCACTGATCTACAGATCTACCGATTCACCGTTCTAGCGATCTACAGATCCACTTATCAAGAGATCTACCGATCCACCAATCTAGCGATCTACTAATCCACAGATCTACCGATCACCTAGCGATCTACTAAACCACCGATCTAGGGATCTACTGATCCACCGATCTAGTGATCTACAGATCGGCCGATCCAGCGATCTACTGACCCACTTATCAATTGTTCTACCGATCCACCAATTGAGGCATCTACTAATCCACCGATCTTGGGATTAACTGATCCACCAGTCTAACGATCTACTGATCCACCTTCTTGCGATCTACTGATCCACCGATCTAGTGATCTACAGAGTGACCGACTGAACCAACGATAAAGTGATGATCCACTGACCTACAGGTCTACCGATTCACCGATCTAGCGATCTACAGATCCACTTATCAAAAGATCTACCGATCCACCAACCTAGCGATCTACTAATGCACTGATCTACAGATCAACTGATTTACCAACCTAGCGATCTACAGAACCACAGTTCTTGCGACCTTCTGATCCACTTATCTAGCGATCCACTGATCCAGAGATCTAGCGATCTACTGATCCACCGATCTACCCATCCACCGATCTAGCGATCTACTGATCCACTAATCTGGCGATCTACCGATTCACCAATCTTACTATCTACTGATCAACCAATCTAGCGATGTACAGATCCACCGATCTTGCGATCTACAGAAACACCGATCTAGGGATCTACTCATCCACCGATCCTTGGATCTACTGATCCACTGATCTAGCGATCTACAGATCCACTTATATAGTGATCTACCGATTCACCGATGTAGTGATCTACTGATCTTGCGGTCTGTTGATCCACCGATCTAGCGATCTACTGATCTAGCGATCCACTGATCCACCGATCCAGCGATCTACAGATCCAGTTGTCAAGTGTTTCAGCGATCCTGCGATCAACCGATCTTGCGATCTACTGTTCCACCGATCTAGCGATCTACTGATCCATCGATCTAGTGATCTACTGACCAACCCATCTATAGATCCACTAATGATCTGATTTACCGATCCTCCAATGTAGCGATCTGGTGAGCAACGTGTCCAGCCATCTACTGATCCACCTACCTTGCGATCTATTTATCCACCGATCTAGCGATCTACTGATCCACCGATCTAGGGATGGACACATCCACTTATTAAGTGACTACCAATCCACCGATCTAGGGATCTACTGATCCACCGATGTAGGAATCTACTGATCTACCGGTAAAGTGATTTTCCACTGATCTACAGATCTACCGATTCACCGATCTAGCGATCTACAGCTCCACTTATCAAGAGATCTACCGATCCACCAATCTAGCGATCTACTAATCCACAGATCTACCGATCACCTCGCGATCCACTAAACCACCGATCTAACGATCTACTGATCCACCGATCTAGGGATGGACAAATCCACTTATTAAGTGACTACCGATCCACCGATCCAGGCATCTACTGATCCACCGATCCTTCGATCTACTGATCCACTGATCTAGCAATCCACTAAGCCACCAATCTAGCGACCTATTGATCCACTGATCTAGCGATCTACAGATCCACTTATATAGTGCTCTTTTGATTCACCGATTTAGTGATCTACTGATCCACCGATGTTGCTGTCTACTGATCCACCGATCTAGCGATCTACTGATCTAGCGATCCACTGATCCACCGATCTAGCGATCTTCAGATCCAGTTATCAAGTGTTCCAGCGATCCACCGATCTACCGATCAACCGATCTTGCGATCTACTGTTCCACCGATTTAGCGATCTACTTATCCATTGATCTAGTGAGCTACTGATCAACCGATCTAGCGATCTACAGATCCACTAATGATCTCCTCCAATGTAGCGATCTGGTGATAAACGTATCCAACCATCTACTGATCCACCTACCTTGCGATCTACTTATCCACCAATCTAGCGATCTACTAATCCACCGATCTACAGATCAACTGATTTACCAACGTAGCAATCTACAGAACCACAGATTTTGCGACCTTCTGACCCACCGATCTAGTGATCCACTGATTCACAGATCTAGCGATCTACTGATCCACTGATCTACCGATTTACCGATCCATCGATCTAGCGATCTACTGATCCACTAATCTGGCGATCTACCGATTCACCAATCTTGCCATCTACTGATCTACCAATCTAGCGATCTACAGATCCACCGATCTTGCGATCTACTGATCCACCGATCCTTCGATCTACTGATCCACTTATCTAGCGATCTACTAAGCCACCAATTTAGCGACCTGTTGATCCACTGATCTAGCGTTTTACAGATCCACTTACATAGTGATCTACCGATTTACCGATGTAGTGATCTACTGATCCACCGATCTTGCGGTCTACTGATCCACCGATCTTGCGATCTGCTTATCCAAGGAGCTAGCGATCTACAGATTTACTTATCAAGTGATGTACAGATCCATTGATGTAGCGATCTACAGATCCACAGAAATAGCGATCTATTTATTCACCGATTTAGCTATCTACTGATCGACTGATCTAGCGATCTACTGATCCACCGATCTAGCGATCTACAGATCCAGCGATCTTGCGACCTGCTGACCCACCGATCTAGAGATCTACTGATCCACCGATCTAGCGATCTACAGATCTGCCGATCTTGCGATCTACTGATCAACCCATCTACTGATCCACCGATCTCGTGATCTACTGATCCACCGATCTAGAGATCTACTGATACACTGATCTTGCAATCTTTTGATCCATTGATCTTGCGATCTACTGATAGGTAAGTAGTTAGGTAGGTAGATCCTTTATTTAAAACCCGATGAAATCTTCAGTAATAATAGAGTAAAAATCTGATTACAATTAATTAGACTAAAAACTATCGACATACTGTTTTACAAGACTGCCGAGTGAGAGTCCGTTGAACCCGAAATAATTCGAAATAGCTTTGAAATACCCGCTAAAGCCATCTTTCCTCAAATGTATATTTGAATTCATGCTAAATACACTGAACTCCACCAGCGTCAAACAGCGTCTATGGCAGAAAAAAATGGTTTTGATATAACAAAATTAATTCTCTAAAACATGTTTGGCACTGTGGTGCAGTGGGCAAGGAGTTGATTGGACGTGCAGATGAACCGGGTTCTACTCCCGGCGATACTGTTTTCTGTTTCTTTGTACGGTTTTTTTCTGTTTAGTCTTTGTTTTTTAATCTTATATTTCCCTTTGGCCTGTTTTCCGTCATGATTCTTACTGCTGACCCTTCAGAGCTTTGCGAGGTTTTTGCAATAACGTATTTCTAGTCTGAGGCCCGTTTCAAACGTCGTGCTACTGCCGTGCCGAACTCAATTGACCGAATTAGATTCGACTTTAGCATGACTGTAATGCGACGTTTGAAACCAGTCGTGCTACCAAGCCGTGTAGCAAGGCAATCCTTGCCGTGCTACACGGCAGTAGCTCGACTTGGTTTCAAACGTCGTGCTACCG
This sequence comes from Porites lutea, assembly GCF_958299795.1. Taxonomy (NCBI): domain Eukaryota; kingdom Metazoa; phylum Cnidaria; class Anthozoa; order Scleractinia; family Poritidae; genus Porites; species Porites lutea. Next base: position 4,653,773 of record NC_133205.1, on the reverse strand, counting down.
CCGCGCCGAATTCAATTCATAAATTATAAATACATTAGAATACATAAAAAAAATTGCTAAACCGTTTCTTTATTTCTGTGTTTTGTTTTCGAAAACAGTTGTTCTATTCGACTCAATTAAATTCGACGTCTGAAACCAAGTCGTGCTAGTGTCGTGCTGCAGTCGAGCTACAGTCGAGCCAGCTTAGCACGGCAGTAGCACGACGTTTGAAACAGGCCCTTAAACGGATAATCTAAGCGTTCCTAAAAAATAGGCAGTCTATGACTGCATGTGGCTTACTGTATAGCTTCACCTCAATAAGGGACAACGTCTCACATTTGCAGACTTCCTACAGCATTTAGTATAAGCTAAATCAAAATGGAATAACAACAACGAAACCAGAGTAGAACGAATAGCAAGAAAAATGTGGGAATGCAGTCTGCTAGTGTGACATCGTGATACAGGGGGGAACATGTCCTGCTAATGTTTAATAGGCACCAGTCCAACATATAAGTCAGAAAATAACAAAGAGTTGAGTTTGACGCAACGTAATAGTTTTTATTTGAGATCGATGCTTGCTTAAGGTTTGTATTATATGTAAACCATCTATGAATCTTAAAAGCCAAATAACTATTTTGATTATTTCAAGTAACACTGTTAATAAGACAGGGCAATAGCGCTAAAAGGAAACGATGCTAAAAATTACTAACACGGCTAAACAATACGACTACAGTCGAACCTCCATGTGCGACCACCTCCCATAAACGACCGCCAATCCAAAGCACTAAAATTTTCCCAGTCAAAGCTTTACAGTTGGAACCTCTAGTAAACGACCACCTCCTGTAAGCGACCGCGACCACTTTTTGGGCATGACGGTCAATGATTTTCCATTGTCTTTAAGAAACGGTCCAGATAAGAACGATAGCAACAACGGCAACGAACATGTTGGAATGCAAAAACGGTGCTAACTTTTCTATTGTCTGTACTTACTTCTGATTGGCTTAAACAGCAAAAGTTAACAAAACTTCATAAAGCGGTACATATATTCATCCTTACTTTTTTTTAAGTAGGACTTTCTAGAATTTTGTATATTTAAGAAACGGTCCAGATAAGAACGATAGCAACAACGGCAACGAACATGTTGGAATGCAAAAAAGGTGCCGACTTTTCTTTTGTCTGTACTTACTTCTGATTGGCTTAAACAGCAGAAATGAACAAAATTTCATAAAGCAGTACATATATTCATCCTTACTTTCCAACCATCTTCCATATAGCAAAATCTGGTCTCAGTTTGAATAACAAAGAAATCCTATGTGGGGAACATGTAAAATTGTAAACTCTTCTTGGCTATTGTTCTCAACTCTTGTGATTGGTCAAAATCTTTAAACACAAAAAAACACCCTTTCAAAGTGGAGTGTAAATGCATTTTATTGCGTAGACGGCCTTCATGTAGGTTTATGCATTTTCTGTGTAAAAATGAGAACATTCCTATGTGGGGAAAGCACCGTTGCCGCATAACAAAAGAAATTGCTATCCACCTTACCCGGATCATTACTTAACCTCTTGTAAACGACCACTTGACGCATTCTCTTATCTCTATGTTCGTTGTGAGCACTATACTATTTAGAATATGCGAAGAACTTTAGTGAGAACACGGAACTGCACATGTCTTAACTAAGACATCGCGTGCAATAAATTATCTTCCATAAAGATGTTCCAGGACCTCTTCTCGGAAAAGGCTCCCTGTGGTTCGATTCTTGTAAGCAACCACTCAGTCGTTGCATTTTAGGTGGTCACTTACGGGAGGTTCGACTGTAGGAGAGTAAAACTACACTATAATGTAAAAAGGAAAACAAACACGCTAAGGAACATGCTATGTCACGAAAGAAGGGCAAGCGTAACAAATAGCAAGTGACCAGTGTCACTGAAGAGTCATATGATACGAAACAAGAGACGAAAACAACAAAAGCTATACTAAACGAACTGAGCTTGTGATCTACGATCTCTCACAAAAACGTGGCACAACAAAGCAGAACACTAAGCTGAAGGAATAACAACGGCTTCGTTTAGATGAATTATATATCTGTTTTGACTCTTTTGTTGAATAGTAGCTTTAGATTCTTCTCACCAGACGAATCGTGTTTTCTAGAGTTTAACATGAACAGGGGCACCCAACGACAATTTTCGGAAAATCATCTGTTCGGAAGACGATTTGAGGTCTAGAATTTTCGGATCATTTTCTGACAAATTTCTTGCTTGCCTGCCTCTCCTAGGATTTTCAAACTTCAAAAAAATCGTATAATTGCCCATTTTTAACAGATTTTTTCCCTAAAAAGGTCACCTAGAATTTTCGGGAGCCTTTTTTCTGGTTGAAATTTTCGAAAAGGTAAATTTTGATCTCTAGAATTTTCTGATCACTATACTTTCAGCTAGGAAATCCGAACAGATGAAAAATTTTTAGGGGATAAAAATAAGCCTTTATCTACTGTTTACATACTAAAGTACGTTCAACAATGCTACGTTTATGTGGTTTTGAACTATACTCTCGTTGGGTGCCCCTGACATGATTTGCAGCAATACTGGATAAAACAGACGAAACAGGGACTGCTTTTTTAAGCATTTTCTTAAGCGTCTGTCTTAGATTATTCGCTCCCCTTGAAGGAGATAATCCGCTGCCCGAAGGACTTGACTCTTGATAAGGTTTTGAGATCGCCACGAGGCTAAGATGTTCAGCTGCACTAAACACTCGATCGCGCTTCGATGGAGTAATACATTTTCTGGAAAACTGGTAACTGAATTCTCTGCTAACAAGTTCTCCATCAATGCGAAAACAGCTGCAATTGATTCTTACACCTAATTATATAGGTAGTGTAAACTCATTATGAATGAAGAACTCACCTTCCATTGGCGACGGCGACAAAATTAAGAGCACATGGTAAATCGAAAATTTCTCGTGTGATCACGTATTAATTCCGAGTAACATTCGAGGCTATTCGAAGCTATCCTCGACAAACGTTGAACAACCGACGATGTTCCGAAACAAAAAGGGGCTAAGATCGGTGAATATCGGATCGAAATCGGTAGAGTTCGTCGGCTCGGATTCTTTTGTTACACTCAATCACTCAACGCGATAACATTGTGGCGTACAGCCTCTAAGAGGCAGTAAGCCACAAAAAGCAGTCTCTGTAAAGATAAGTTTCTTCTCCAAGAAGCCATTACAAAAAAAAAAGAACAAAAACTCTTGTATATTTCAAAATTCCAAATCAAAACTGTGCGGTCTTAACCTTTCCAGCTTTACAGGCCGTTTGTCGAGTCTGAAAGTGATCTCTTGCAGGAACATAAGAGCCATGATCCTCCAAGTTCTAAAACAGGCTGTTCGTTAGGGTTTGATTCTTGCCACAAAGCTTTAGGTATGCTTAAAGTTCCAGCTCCTGTCGCCGACGTGTTGGTACTTTGCGGCAAATGACGATAAGAACAACAAGTAAGATTACACCTACAGCACCAAATACTCCTGTTAAGATGGCGAGTATCATCACCAGTTTATCTAAATTGGAGAAAAGACAGTCAACTACGAACCGTAAATGACCTAATAAACGGCCCTATATCCAATAAACGCCCTCTCTGCGCTGTTAACATTTTATTAGACGCCCCCTATGACAATTACTCCAAAATACTAGAAATTAGCAAAAAGGAGCAAAATCATTCAATTCATTCAGTTTCTTTCCGCGCGGCGCAGCATCGCTCCGTTACAGAAATCGCGCCGAAATGACCGTTGTTAAGTGTGAACAGAGACCCTATCTGGTATGGTTTTCGTGCGGGCAAAAGAGGTATCTCGTATGGCCTAATATATAGATAGATACTTTTTCAATGAGGGTTTCACCTGATGTCCACAGATAATATACGCGTAACCCTCAATCAAAAATTGAACAAAAAAAATTGAACAAAAATCAAGTAAAGATTAAATATACAAAATTCTAGAAATGGATATTAAAAAAAATAGTTACAAACATTATGGTCATGAAAGGCACGTTTTAAGTTTGAGCGAAAAGGCCTAAAGAGCACCGCCCCGTGACGCGACCATTCGGAGCGAAACTGAGGGAAGTTGAAAATTATAACCTCAGTCATTGATTGTCACAGTTTTCTCGTGCATTGATTATTATGCCCACAAGTGGGTTTGACAAGTGCCTCTTCGAATATGACTCACAAGCCAATGCTTGAGAACGGTATTATTGTAACCATTTTTCTGTGACAGCTCTCAGAAAATGTAACAGTGTACAGGATATACGTGGTCATGCGTATCTTATTAAATAGCTCTTTTCTTAAAATGTATTGGTTTTTCCCGTTTTCACGTGCATATAAAAACTAACCTGATTCTATACGCTCTACATGTATATCATGACATTTTAAGAATCCAAAGTTAGTGAGGATCCTTGCTAGTTTGACATTTTAAACACGAAGAAATACTCACCATTCTTATCATTAGGTATTGCCTCAGTTGTGGTCGGCTTGGGGCTTTCTGTGGTTGGTTCTTCCACTAACTGTTCTGGTAGAAACTCGTTCCACAGCGCCATCTTTTCTGGACGCATTTTGGACCTAACTGTCAAGTTCGCGCCCAGGCCAATATATTCCTCTCGCTCAGCTGAGTACTGCGGCCACGTTGTCTCCAAAGGTGTCGGAGAATTGGGATTCCTAGCAATATAAAACAATGTGTTTTACCCACTTGACTATATCAAGATTCTTAGATGGTTTGGTTTAGTTTATAACGTAGTCACGCCAGTGACGCATGACTATGCCAATACCTTTGCCTATGGGTTTTTATTACAGAAGCCTAACGTATTAGATTAAGCCTAGCACGAAATTATAAACTGTAACACTAATCTTCCTTGAAGAAATATTAGCCAAATTGAGACTTGGCATGAAATCAGGGTTAGTGTCGTGTCAAATTGCCTTCTGGCACGCAATTCCATTCATTCAAATTACAATCAAACTTCTGTCAAGCTTGGCTGGGAGTAGTCCCGCATTTCCTCAGGGACAGTAGATCCAGCAAAAAACGTAAGCGCACGTGAAAACTGGGACGCGCGAGGAAGGCTGGCCTATTAGCAGGCTCTCGTGGCGTGTAGGACAGCCAAGAAGGTCGAGGGAGAAGGGGCATACCTCATCGTGCCCCTGGGAGTCTGTTCGCAGGCGAGATGAAGTTGACACGAGGAGAGAATCAGGAACTACTCGTGATCTATTGTTATGTGTTGTGACCCCCGAAGAAAGTGAGCGTCTTACAGGGTTCGTACCCTTTTTTTGAACAAAAAATTCAAGGAATTCAAGGACACATTTTTTATTTGTCAAGGACTCAGTTTAGTGCAAAAAAGAGCCTTGAGTCTATATATTTTTAGTTCTTCAAAAACACGAGTAATTTAATCAAGGTCTCTCTGTGTTTGCTCCTTTTTCTTTGAAATCTACTTAAACTATAAAGGTAGCATTGAAATTCAAGGATTTCCCAGCATCGACTGCAATCATTCAAGGACTTTCAAAGTGCGTGCGAACCCTCACGTCTTATAAAGATTGACCGCTTAAAGGAGGGCGGGTATCCCGAAAACGATATTAGTATCCAACTCAAGTAATCAATGTTAAGGTAAAGGGGTCAGGGTAGTCCTAAAGGGCAGTATCGGTAATTGAGGAGGCGGTTATGACTTGGAAGTTCCTGGAAAGTACCAATTCACGACATTCAAGAAAACAATTTTTCTATCACTTGGCCTGAAAGGGAAGCCAAGTAAGAAAGGCTTTGAAATAGAGTACTAAAATTTATACTTACCCAGTCTTGGCAAAATTACTCCACAACGTCATAAAGCTCTTAGCAAATCTTATTTGAATTTCACTTGTTTGATTTTTCTGCGTCACAAGAGGAAAGCCAAACGTGTACAAAACATCTGCCCCGTGATATATCCCGTTATATTCTGGTATGGGAATACCAAGCACAAACTTGGGAGCCATCTCGAGTTGGTAAAAGTACGTTGGAACTTGCTTCTTCACAAAAAATTCCGCAGACTCCACAGCGGGAGCTTTGAAGAACGAGTCTGTAAAGAGATGGATGAGCTGCTCGCGTAGCACATAGGGATTGCCGACGTCAGACCAGTTTGTGTATTCATAAATAAGCAAGTCTGTGATTCTCTCGGTTTGATGCCGGGTCCAAAGTCTGTTCTTTATCTCTTTCTTGAAGAGTGCCCTTGAAATGCCGTGTGAAATGTTGAGACCTTTAGTATTACCTTAAATACAAAAATATTTCAAGTATTTGAAGTAATGTGTAGTTCCAGAAAATATCCATACTCCCTAGGATGGAAATTTCAGGGGGTGGGGGCTCTAAAGCAAAAGTGTCCTCCGGTAGGAGGGGTATGGACATTTTTTGGAACTACACAATACGGAGAAAAATATGCTAATAAGTTTGTGTAAATTAAGTTTAGGAATTTTTGGGTTAGGGCTTGAAGCTTTTTCTGACGCAAGGGTGCACAGATAGGTTTACTGCTAACTCAAGTGTTTATACAGGCGATCCATTTTTTATTGTAGAGTAAGTCACTGTTATTAAACGCAAAATTTTAATGTCAACTGTTATGCATTTGATAGCGCCATCTATCCTTTGAGTGTCCGGACCCTCTTTGGAAACAACGCGATGGCAATGTTCAAAGCCTATCCCACAGAAGTGTTAACCTCTAGATCACAACGTCTCCATCAGTTCAGGCTATAAGCTGATTAATTTCTGTCTCGAACTTGTTTGACTAATAATCGTGGGATAAGTGGATAGGATTTTTACCTAGTATCCCTTTTAATATATTGCCACCATCGTCCCGCGTTACCCCAACAATGACATTCGTAGCGTTGAACTTTCCAGCTTGTAAGAGCTTTGGAGGAGAATCTAGAATTAAATAAAAATGATGATGATGATGATGATGATGATTGGTGATGATGAATAATGGGCATTCCCAGAGTGCATTTCTGTAACCTACAAGCGGGGTCTGTGTAGGAGTGGTGAGAATATTTTTCTCTCCTCTGGTTATTCACTTATTCCATACAGAAAGAAACATTCTGGCAAATTTTGCTGTCAGACGGTTACTATGGGTTACGAGATATGACTTCACAAAAGACACGATTATCGTTGAGAAAAAATGCAAGTTATCGCACTTTTTTGAGTAAAACACACAACAATGCAAAATGTTTAATAACAAGACGGTGTGGGAGCGTATATTTTGGCGTCGTTGTACTTGACGTATTTAAAATGTTTAATGTATATTAGGGGTGTGTGAGTAGTGCAGTAGCATTGTATATTTTAGGGGTTGGTTGAGATGTGGGAGAGGGAATCTCAAGAGTGTGGACAGATCGAGAAAAATCTCGCTATACAGTAAAATGCCGCTGACCAAGTGAAGATTAGGCTGCGGGGTCCTCTTGTCGCCTGCAATTAATGGCTAACATCAATTAGCTCCGATGAAATCATCAAACTGCCGAAACAGGCCTTTGATGTTGTAGATCATGGCCTGTTGGTAGCCAAACTACAAATGTATGGTTGCTCCTCGTCAGCATTACGGTGATTCAAAAGCTACAATCTTAGACAAAAACCTTGAAACACTTTGAACATTCTCGCACCACTTCCGTCCCCCTCCCTTTTGCAATGCAATCTTAGACAAAAACCTTGAAACACTTTGAACATTCTCGCACCACTTCCGTCCCCCTCCCTTTTGCAATGTTGTTGTAGCCAGTGAAACACTGAAATGTCATCTCAACTTTGCACAGGGGAAAGGGGTGTTTCAAGGATTTTTGGCGAGGATTGTGTGAGTTGCGAAAAGCCATCTGGTTAATATCAGTTGTTGGCAGTTATTGTTAAGTAGTTTTCGTGAATAGTCGAGAAAGATTGCGATAGCGTGGTAAATGTTGCTGTAACTTTTGTTTGACGCAAGGAAAGAAAAACATTGATTTTCTAGTTTTCCGTAGAAATACTGGAACTGTTATTATAAGTCTAAAAAATGATATATAAGTACAGCCTGGCGCAGGAATCTCGCGTAGAAGAAGTTGAATTATACTGAGACATAAAGGTTAAGTGTCAGGATTAGTCACATAGTTAAGTGAGGAAAGTAAGTATGGTGTACAATAAGAAAACAACGGCTGAAGAACGAGCGCTCATCAGATTTCTGTACGTGGAAAAGAGGTATTCACTAAGAGAAATTGCAGGAAAAGTCGGCCGATCTGCAGCAACAGTAATGCGAGTGTTAAAAGAATCTAACAGTGCTTCAAGGCATTCGCGAACTCAGGCAAACGTCACCTACAAAAGAAGAGGAAGGCCAAGAAAGTTGTCATCTAGAGAAGAGAGACTCCTTATAAGGGCTCTACACAAATTGAGGCGTACAGAAGGTAACTTTACTGCCAAGCGACTAATGAATGAGGCAAACATCTCGGAAAGTAATGTGTCAGTTCGCACTGTGGCAAGATTTTTGAATAGCAAAGGATACTTTTATCTGCAGGCCCGGAAAAAAGGGCTGCTTACTAACAATGACAAGAACTTACGCGTTTCATTTGCCAAAAAAGTCAGAGAAGAGTACAACAATGAGTTATGGACACAAAAAATTGCTTTCTACTTGGACGGAGTTGCTTTTGCACACAAGACCAACCCGCTTGATCAAGCACGAGCTCCTACTGGAAGGATCTACCGGAAAAAATCAGAAGGTCTCAATCAATATTGCACAGCGAAAGGGAGTAAAGTTGGATCTGGAGGAAAGATAGTCAAGTTTTTAGTGGCGATTTCATATAATGTAGGAGTTATTTTATGCGAAGAATATGAACATGACGGGAAATTTTTTTGCGTCTTTCATTGATAAGACTTTTGAACAAATGTTTGTGGAATCAAAGAAAGGAAACACAAGACTCTTCATTCAAGACAATGACCCTAGTCAGAACTCAGCAATAGCAAAGATTGCTTTGCAACGAGTAAACGCACAGTTGCTTAAGATACCACCACGGAGTCCTGATCTAAATCCAATAGAGAACATGTTTAAATCAGTCAGTGACGACTTGCACGACAGCGCTATTGAAAAACAATTAGAGCGAGAGAGTTTCACCCAGTTCAAAGAAAGAGTGAAAGATACAATTGTTCAGTTTCCAGTAGCTAAAATAAACAATTTAATCGAATCCATGGACAGGCGTATACAACTTATACTACAAACAAAAGGACAGAGACTAAAATATTAAATATGTAGCTGTATGTTTTCAAAGGAATAATGCAATGTACATTTACAAAATTATCTTATTGAACTGATTACATAATAATCACTGATAATAGTTTGGAATTCACATGGACAAAATGTAATTGTTGTTGCTTTGTATTTCACAACAGAAGCATTACAGAATTTCATGTAACAATCGTTTGTGGCACCTACAAGTGTAGCATTTATGCCCTAAAACTGTGCGTAAAAAGGAAACTATCTATCGGCATGTTTTGCCTTAGTCGACTCACGTGCGGTAAAGGTCAACGGTTTACCGTTGTCACAATAGAAGTTGGTCTGTTGACAATCTTACTTTATTACATGTTATGGTTAACCGTTGGGAAAAGGCTGAATTTCACGATGCCATTGAAGCTGTTGTTAAAAATTCATGTGAATTATAAGTAATCTCTTATTCAAAGTGATTTTCCACAGAGAAATACAAATACGAAATGCGATAAAAGGCAAAAACTAATGGTAAACCGTCAGGTTTACCAGCGTCTGTTTACACTTTACACTTCTCTCTCCATCACGCAATACTCTAAAGTTGCATAATACTTTTATCTGAATATGCTTAGCTTCGCAGATCCTTCGCTGGGAATTCACTCAACACTTATCTATCCTTATGCCGAACTGTTATTGTTATTGTTAGAGCAGAGAATTAATTTTGCGAAACATCTTGGACATGGTGGAACGTTTCTTTGCTCGCAGTGTCGAATCTGCGAAAAGAAGTTGAAGATTCTCCACCTTACTCGCATCATTTCGGTCTCCCTCTCATCTATACAACCTCCCTTAATGAACACTAACTCATGTTTGCCTGTGCAAAATATTGGTGTATCCGTTTCAAATACAATGTCTTTAGCGTAGTGGCACTTCGGTGCTGGCAAATGAACTGTCTGCCCCTCCAAAAGTAGAAGCATATCGTGCCAAGGCAAGACCTGTGGACTCCAGCGAAAGTCATTAAGAAAAAGAACCTCAGCGGATTCAGCTCCAACCCAAGCAAAGTTGCTAGTTGCGGGATTAGTAAATGTATTGTAGATGACATTTAAAGGGTTTAGTAAAAAAGTTTTCCCACAATTGGCACTACCAAAGATTAAAATGTTTCGGTACTTGCCACGTCCTTTCTCAAGTAGCTCGCGTACAGCACTCTGAAAACTCCCACCTGATAGGTTATTCCGTGCGAGAGTATCCTCTGCAACGTCCAACCACTCTCCATTGCAGTTAGCGATACACGGACCTTCTAGAGCTTTGTGCAGTATTTCCATCCTTGTCTAGAGATTAATTTTTTTCTAAGTGTCACTTTGCATATTCTGCGCATGGTCAAAAATCTTCCCGCCAATTCAGACAATCTTAGACAAAAACCTTGAAACACTTTGAACATTCTCGCACCACTTCCGTCCCCCTCCCTTTTGCAATGTTGTTGTAGCCAGTGAAACACTGAAATGTCATCTCAACTTTGCACAGGGGAAAGGGGTGTTTCAAGGATTTTTGGCGAGGATTGTGTGAGTTGCGAAAAGCCATCTGGTTAATATCAGTTGTTGGCAGTTATTGTTAAGTAGTTTTCGTGAATAGTCGAGAAAGATTGCGATAGCGTGGTAAATGTTGCTGTAACTTTTGTTTGACGCAAGGAAAGAAAAACATTGATTTTCTAGTTTTCCGTAGAAATACTGGAACTGTTATTATAAGTCTAAAAAATGATATATAAGTACAGCCTGGCGCAGGAATCTCGCGTAGAAGAAGTTGAATTATACTGAGACATAAAGGTTAAGTGTCAGGATTAGTCACATAGTTAAGTGAGGAAAGTAAGTATGGTGTACAATAAGAAAACAACGGCTGAAGAACGAGCGCTCATCAGATTTCTGTACGTGGAAAAGAGGTATTCACTAAGAGAAATTGCAGGAAAAGTCGGCCGATCTGCAGCAACAGTAATGCGAGTGTTAAAAGAATCTAACAGTGCTTCAAGGCATTCGCGAACTCAGGCAAACGTCACCTACAAAAGAAGAGGAAGGCCAAGAAAGTTGTCATCTAGAGAAGAGAGACTCCTTATAAGGGCTCTACACAAATTGAGGCGTACAGAAGGTAACTTTACTGCCAAGCGACTAATGAATGAGGCAAACATCTCGGAAAGTAATGTGTCAGTTCGCACTGTGGCAAGATTTTTGAATAGCAAAGGATACTTTTATCTGCAGGCCCGGAAAAAAGGGCTGCTTACTAACAATGACAAGAACTTACGCGTTTCATTTGCCAAAAAAGTCAGAGAAGAGTACAACAATGAGTTATGGACACAAAAAATTGCTTTCTACTTGGACGGAGTTGCTTTTGCACACAAGACCAACCCGCTTGATCAAGCACGAGCTCCTACTGGAAGGATCTACCGGAAAAAATCAGAAGGTCTCAATCAATATTGCACAGCGAAAGGGAGTAAAGTTGGATCTGGAGGAAAGATAGTCAAGTTTTTAGTGGCGATTTCATATAATGTAGGAGTTATTTTATGCGAAGAATATGAACATATGACGGGAAATTTTTTTGCGTCTTTCATTGATAAGACTTTTGAACAAATGTTTGTGGAATCAAAGAAAGGAAACACAAGACTCTTCATTCAAGACAATGACCCTAGTCAGAACTCAGCAATAGCAAAGATTGCTTTGCAACGAGTAAACGCACAGTTGCTTAAGATACCACCACGGAGTCCTGATCTAAATCCAATAGAGAACATGTTTAAATCAGTCAGTGACGACTTGCACGACAGCGCTATTGAAAAACAATTAGAGCGAGAGAGTTTCACCCAGTTCAAAGAAAGAGTGAAAGATACAATTGTTCAGTTTCCAGTAGCTAAAATAAACAATTTAATCGAATCCATGGACAGGCGTATACAACTTATACTACAAACAAAAGGACAGAGACTAAAATATTAAATATGTAGCTGTATGTTTTCAAAGGAATAATGCAATGTACATTTACAAAATTATCTTATTGAACTGATTACATAATAATCACTGATAATAGTTTGGAATTCACATGGACAAAATGTAATTGTTGTTGCTTTGTATTTCACAACAGAAGCATTACAGAATTTCATGTAACAATCGTTTGTGGCACCTACAAGTGTAGCATTTATGCCCTAAAACTGTGCGTAAAAAGGAAACTATCTATCGGCATGTTTTGCCTTAGTCGACTCACGTGCGGTAAAGGTCAACGGTTTACCGTTGTCACAATAGAAGTTGGTCTGTTGACAATCTTACTTTATTACATGTTATGGTTAACCGTTGGGAAAAGGCTGAATTTCACGATGCCATTGAAGCTGTTGTTAAAAATTCATGTGAATTATAAGTAATCTCTTATTCAAAGTGATTTTCCACAGAGAAATACAAATACGAAATGCGATAAAAGGCAAAAACTAATGGTAAACCGTCAGGTTTACCAGCGTCTGTTTACACTTTACACTTCTCTCTCCATCACGCAATACTCTAAAGTTGCATAATACTTTTATCTGAATATGCTTAGCTTCGCAGATCCTTCGCTGGGAATTCACTCAACACTTATCTATCCTTATGCCGAACTGTTATTGTTATTGTTAGAGCAGAGAATTAATTTTGCGAAACATCTTGGACATGGTGGAACGTTTCTTTGCTCGCAGTGTCGAATCTGCGAAAAGAAGTTGAAGATTCTCCACCTTACTCGCATCATTTCGGTCTCCCTCTCATCTATACAACCTCCCTTAATGAACACTAACTCATGTTTGCCTGTGCAAAATATTGGTGTATCCGTTTCAAATACAATGTCTTTAGCGTAGTGGCACTTCGGTGCTGGCAAATGAACTGTCTGCCCCTCCAAAAGTAGAAGCATATCGTGCCAAGGCAAGACCTGTGGACTCCAGCGAAAGTCATTAAGAAAAAGAACCTCAGCGGATTCAGCTCCAACCCAAGCAAAGTTGCTAGTTGCGGGATTAGTAAATGTATTGTAGATGACATTTAAAGGGTTTAGTAAAAAAGTTTTCCCACAATTGGCACTACCAAAGATTAAAATGTTTCGGTACTTGCCACGTCCTTTCTCAAGTAGCTCGCGTACAGCACTCTGAAAACTCCCACCTGATAGGTTATTCCGTGCGAGAGTATCCTCTGCAACGTCCAACCACTCTCCATTGCAGTTAGCGATACACGGACCTTCTAGAGCTTTGTGCAGTATTTCCATCCTTGTCTAGAGATTAATTTTTTTCTAAGTGTCACTTTGCATATTCTGCGCATGGTCAAAAATCTTCCCGCCAATTCAGACAATCTTAGACAAAAACCTTGAAACACTTTGAACATTCTCGCACCACTTCCGTCCCCCTCCCTTTTGCAATGTTGTTGTAGCCAGTGAAACACTGAAATGTCATCTCAACTTTGCACAGGGGAAAGGGGTGTTTCAAGGATTTTTGGCGAGGATTGTGTGAGTTGCGAAAAGCCATCTGGTTAATATCAGTTGTTGGCAGTTATTGTTAAGTAGTTTTCGTGAATAGTCGAGAAAGATTGCGATAGCGTGGTAAATGTTGCTGTAACTTTTGTTTGACGCAAGGAAAGAAAAACATTGATTTTCTAGTTTTCCGTAGAAATACTGGAACTGTTATTATAAGTCTAAAAAATGATATATAAGTACAGCCTGGCGCAGGAATCTCGCGTAGAAGAAGTTGAATTATACTGAGACATAAAGGTTAAGTGTCAGGATTAGTCACATAGTTAAGTGAGGAAAGTAAGTATGGTGTACAATAAGAAAACAACGGCTGAAGAACGAGCGCTCATCAGATTTCTGTACGTGGAAAAGAGGTATTCACTAAGAGAAATTGCAGGAAAAGTCGGCCGATCTGCAGCAACAGTAATGCGAGTGTTAAAAGAATCTAACAGTGCTTCAAGGCATTCGCGAACTCAGGCAAACGTCACCTACAAAAGAAGAGGAAGGCCAAGAAAGTTGTCATCTAGAGAAGAGAGACTCCTTATAAGGGCTCTACACAAATTGAGGCGTACAGAAGGTAACTTTACTGCCAAGCGACTAATGAATGAGGCAAACATCTCGGAAAGTAATGTGTCAGTTCGCACTGTGGCAAGATTTTTGAATAGCAAAGGATACTTTTATCTGCAGGCCCGGAAAAAAGGGCTGCTTACTAACAATGACAAGAACTTACGCGTTTCATTTGCCAAAAAAGTCAGAGAAGAGTACAACAATGAGTTATGGACACAAAAAATTGCTTTCTACTTGGACGGAGTTGCTTTTGCACACAAGACCAACCCGCTTGATCAAGCACGAGCTCCTACTGGAAGGATCTACCGGAAAAAATCAGAAGGTCTCAATCAATATTGCACAGCGAAAGGGAGTAAAGTTGGATCTGGAGGAAAGATAGTCAAGTTTTTAGTGGCGATTTCATATAATGTAGGAGTTATTTTATGCGAAGAATATGAACATATGACGGGAAATTTTTTTGCGTCTTTCATTGATAAGACTTTTGAACAAATGTTTGTGGAATCAAAGAAAGGAAACACAAGACTCTTCATTCAAGACAATGACCCTAGTCAGAACTCAGCAATAGCAAAGATTGCTTTGCAACGAGTAAACGCACAGTTGCTTAAGATACCACCACGGAGTCCTGATCTAAATCCAATAGAGAACATGTTTAAATCAGTCAGTGACGACTTGCACGACAGCGCTATTGAAAAACAATTAGAGCGAGAGAGTTTCACCCAGTTCAAAGAAAGAGTGAAAGATACAATTGTTCAGTTTCCAGTAGCTAAAATAAACAATTTAATCGAATCCATGGACAGGCGTATACAACTTATACTACAAACAAAAGGACAGAGACTAAAATATTAAATATGTAGCTGTATGTTTTCAAAGGAATAATGCAATGTACATTTACAAAATTATCTTATTGAACTGATTACATAATAATCACTGATAATAGTTTGGAATTCACATGGACAAAATGTAATTGTTGTTGCTTTGTATTTCACAACAGAAGCATTACAGAATTTCATGTAACAATCGTTTGTGGCACCTACAAGTGTAGCATTTATGCCCTAAAACTGTGCGTAAAAAGGAAACTATCTATCGGCATGTTTTGCCTTAGTCGACTCACGTGCGGTAAAGGTCAACGGTTTACCGTTGTCACAATAGAAGTTGGTCTGTTGACAATCTTACTTTATTACATGTTATGGTTAACCGTTGGGAAAAGGCTGAATTTCACGATGCCATTGAAGCTGTTGTTAAAAATTCATGTGAATTATAAGTAATCTCTTATTCAAAGTGATTTTCCACAGAGAAATACAAATACGAAATGCGATAAAAGGCAAAAACTAATGGTAAACCGTCAGGTTTACCAGCGTCTGTTTACACTTTACACTTCTCTCTCCATCACGCAATACTCTAAAGTTGCATAATACTTTTATCTGAATATGCTTAGCTTCGCAGATCCTTCGCTGGGAATTCACTCAACACTTATCTATCCTTATGCCGAACTGTTATTGTTATTGTTAGAGCAGAGAATTAATTTTGCGAAACATCTTGGACATGGTGGAACGTTTCTTTGCTCGCAGTGTCGAATCTGCGAAAAGAAGTTGAAGATTCTCCACCTTACTCGCATCATTTCGGTCTCCCTCTCATCTATACAACCTCCCTTAATGAACACTAACTCATGTTTGCCTGTGCAAAATATTGGTGTATCCGTTTCAAATACAATGTCTTTAGCGTAGTGGCACTTCGGTGCTGGCAAATGAACTGTCTGCCCCTCCAAAAGTAGAAGCATATCGTGCCAAGGCAAGACCTGTGGACTCCAGCGAAAGTCATTAAGAAAAAGAACCTCAGCGGATTCAGCTCCAACCCAAGCAAAGTTGCTAGTTGCGGGATTAGTAAATGTATTGTAGATGACATTTAAAGGGTTTAGTAAAAAAGTTTTCCCACAATTGGCACTACCAAAGATTAAAATGTTTCGGTACTTGCCACGTCCTTTCTCAAGTAGCTCGCGTACAGCACTCTGAAAACTCCCACCTGATAGGTTATTCCGTGCGAGAGTATCCTCTGCAACGTCCAACCACTCTCCATTGCAGTTAGCGATACACGGACCTTCTAGAGCTTTGTGCAGTATTTCCATCCTTGTCTAGAGATTAATTTTTTTCTAAGTGTCACTTTGCATATTCTGCGCATGGTCAAAAATCTTCCCGCCAATTCAGACAATCTTAGACAAAAACCTTGAAACACTTTGAACATTCTCGCACCACTTCCGTCCCCCTCCCTTTTGCAATGTTGTTGTAGCCAGTGAAACACTGAAATGTCATCTCAACTTTGCACAGGGGAAAGGGGTGTTTCAAGGATTTTTGGCGAGGATTGTGTGAGTTGCGAAAAGCCATCTGGTTAATATCAGTTGTTGGCAGTTATTGTTAAGTAGTTTTCGTGAATAGTCGAGAAAGATTGCGATAGCGTGGTAAATGTTGCTGTAACTTTTGTTTGACGCAAGGAAAGAAAAACATTGATTTTCTAGTTTTCCGTAGAAATACTGGAACTGTTATTATAAGTCTAAAAAATGATATATAAGTACAGCCTGGCGCAGGAATCTCGCGTAGAAGAAGTTGAATTATACTGAGACATAAAGGTTAAGTGTCAGGATTAGTCACATAGTTAAGTGAGGAAAGTAAGTATGGTGTACAATAAGAAAACAACGGCTGAAGAACGAGCGCTCATCAGATTTCTGTACGTGGAAAAGAGGTATTCACTAAGAGAAATTGCAGGAAAAGTCGGCCGATCTGCAGCAACAGTAATGCGAGTGTTAAAAGAATCTAACAGTGCTTCAAGGCATTCGCGAACTCAGGCAAACGTCACCTACAAAAGAAGAGGAAGGCCAAGAAAGTTGTCATCTAGAGAAGAGAGACTCCTTATAAGGGCTCTACACAAATTGAGGCGTACAGAAGGTAACTTTACTGCCAAGCGACTAATGAATGAGGCAAACATCTCGGAAAGTAATGTGTCAGTTCGCACTGTGGCAAGATTTTTGAATAGCAAAGGATACTTTTATCTGCAGGCCCGGAAAAAAGGGCTGCTTACTAACAATGACAAGAACTTACGCGTTTCATTTGCCAAAAAAGTCAGAGAAGAGTACAACAATGAGTTATGGACACAAAAAATTGCTTTCTACTTGGACGGAGTTGCTTTTGCACACAAGACCAACCCGCTTGATCAAGCACGAGCTCCTACTGGAAGGATCTACCGGAAAAAATCAGAAGGTCTCAATCAATATTGCACAGCGAAAGGGAGTAAAGTTGGATCTGGAGGAAAGATAGTCAAGTTTTTAGTGGCGATTTCATATAATGTAGGAGTTATTTTATGCGAAGAATATGAACATATGACGGGAAATTTTTTTGCGTCTTTCATTGATAAGACTTTTGAACAAATGTTTGTGGAATCAAAGAAAGGAAACACAAGACTCTTCATTCAAGACAATGACCCTAGTCAGAACTCAGCAATAGCAAAGATTGCTTTGCAACGAGTAAACGCACAGTTGCTTAAGATACCACCACGGAGTCCTGATCTAAATCCAATAGAGAACATGTTTAAATCAGTCAGTGACGACTTGCACGACAGCGCTATTGAAAAACAATTAGAGCGAGAGAGTTTCACCCAGTTCAAAGAAAGAGTGAAAGATACAATTGTTCAGTTTCCAGTAGCTAAAATAAACAATTTAATCGAATCCATGGACAGGCGTATACAACTTATACTACAAACAAAAGGACAGAGACTAAAATATTAAATATGTAGCTGTATGTTTTCAAAGGAATAATGCAATGTACATTTACAAAATTATCTTATTGAACTGATTACATAATAATCACTGATAATAGTTTGGAATTCACATGGACAAAATGTAATTGTTGTTGCTTTGTATTTCACAACAGAAGCATTACAGAATTTCATGTAACAATCGTTTGTGGCACCTACAAGTGTAGCATTTATGCCCTAAAACTGTGCGTAAAAAGGAAACTATCTATCGGCATGTTTTGCCTTAGTCGACTCACGTGCGGTAAAGGTCAACGGTTTACCGTTGTCACAATAGAAGTTGGTCTGTTGACAATCTTACTTTATTACATGTTATGGTTAACCGTTGGGAAAAGGCTGAATTTCACGATGCCATTGAAGCTGTTGTTAAAAATTCATGTGAATTATAAGTAATCTCTTATTCAAAGTGATTTTCCACAGAGAAATACAAATACGAAATGCGATAAAAGGCAAAAACTAATGGTAAACCGTCAGGTTTACCAGCGTCTGTTTACACTTTACACTTCTCTCTCCATCACGCAATACTCTAAAGTTGCATAATACTTTTATCTGAATATGCTTAGCTTCGCAGATCCTTCGCTGGGAATTCACTCAACACTTATCTATCCTTATGCCGAACTGTTATTGTTATTGTTAGAGCAGAGAATTAATTTTGCGAAACATCTTGGACATGGTGGAACGTTTCTTTGCTCGCAGTGTCGAATCTGCGAAAAGAAGTTGAAGATTCTCCACCTTACTCGCATCATTTCGGTCTCCCTCTCATCTATACAACCTCCCTTAATGAACACTAACTCATGTTTGCCTGTGCAAAATATTGGTGTATCCGTTTCAAATACAATGTCTTTAGCGTAGTGGCACTTCGGTGCTGGCAAATGAACTGTCTGCCCCTCCAAAAGTAGAAGCATATCGTGCCAAGGCAAGACCTGTGGACTCCAGCGAAAGTCATTAAGAAAAAGAACCTCAGCGGATTCAGCTCCAACCCAAGCAAAGTTGCTAGTTGCGGGATTAGTAAATGTATTGTAGATGACATTTAAAGGGTTTAGTAAAAAAGTTTTCCCACAATTGGCACTACCAAAGATTAAAATGTTTCGGTACTTGCCACGTCCTTTCTCAAGTAGCTCGCGTACAGCACTCTGAAAACTCCCACCTGATAGGTTATTCCGTGCGAGAGTATCCTCTGCAACGTCCAACCACTCTCCATTGCAGTTAGCGATACACGGACCTTCTAGAGCTTTGTGCAGTATTTCCATCCTTGTCTAGAGATTAATTTTTTTCTAAGTGTCACTTTGCATATTCTGCGCATGGTCAAAAATCTTCCCGCCAATTCAGACTGTCTGAATTGGCGGGAAGATTTTTGACCATGCGCAGAATATGCAAAGTGACACTTAGAAAAAAATTAATCTCTAGACAAGGATGGAAATACTGCACAAAGCTCTAGAAGGTCCGTGTATCGCTAACTGCAATGGAGAGTGGTTGGACGTTGCAGAGGATACTCTCGCACGGAATAACCTATCAGGTGGGAGTTTTCAGAGTGCTGTACGCGAGCTACTTGAGAAAGGACGTGGCAAGTACCGAAACATTTTAATCTTTGGTAGTGCCAATTGTGGGAAAACTTTTTTACTAAACCCTTTAAATGTCATCTACAATACATTTACTAATCCCGCAACTAGCAACTTTGCTTGGGTTGGAGCTGAATCCGCTGAGGTTCTTTTTCTTAATGACTTTCGCTGGAGTCCACAGGTCTTGCCTTGGCACGATATGCTTCTACTTTTGGAGGGGCAGACAGTTCATTTGCCAGCACCGAAGTGCCACTACGCTAAAGACATTGTATTTGAAACGGATACACCAATATTTTGCACAGGCAAACATGAGTTAGTGTTCATTAAGGGAGGTTGTATAGATGAGAGGGAGACCGAAATGATGCGAGTAAGGTGGAGAATCTTCAACTTCTTTTCGCAGATTCGACACTGCGAGCAAAGAAACGTTCCACCATGTCCAAGATGTTTCGCAAAATTAATTCTCTGCTCTAACAATAACAATAACAGTTCGGCATAAGGATAGATAAGTGTTGAGTGAATTCCCAGCGAAGGATCTGCGAAGCTAAGCATATTCAGATAAAAGTATTATGCAACTTTAGAGTATTGCGTGATGGAGAGAGAAGTGTAAAGTGTAAACAGACGCTGGTAAACCTGACGGTTTACCATTAGTTTTTGCCTTTTATCGCATTTCGTATTTGTATTTCTCTGTGGAAAATCACTTTGAATAAGAGATTACTTATAATTCACATGAATTTTTAACAACAGCTTCAATGGCATCGTGAAATTCAGCCTTTTCCCAACGGTTAACCATAACATGTAATAAAGTAAGATTGTCAACAGACCAACTTCTATTGTGACAACGGTAAACCGTTGACCTTTACCGCACGTGAGTCGACTAAGGCAAAACATGCCGATAGATAGTTTCCTTTTTACGCACAGTTTTAGGGCATAAATGCTACACTTGTAGGTGCCACAAACGATTGTTACATGAAATTCTGTAATGCTTCTGTTGTGAAATACAAAGCAACAACAATTACATTTTGTCCATGTGAATTCCAAACTATTATCAGTGATTATTATGTAATCAGTTCAATAAGATAATTTTGTAAATGTACATTGCATTATTCCTTTGAAAACATACAGCTACATATTTAATATTTTAGTCTCTGTCCTTTTGTTTGTAGTATAAGTTGTATACGCCTGTCCATGGATTCGATTAAATTGTTTATTTTAGCTACTGGAAACTGAACAATTGTATCTTTCACTCTTTCTTTGAACTGGGTGAAACTCTCTCGCTCTAATTGTTTTTCAATAGCGCTGTCGTGCAAGTCGTCACTGACTGATTTAAACATGTTCTCTATTGGATTTAGATCAGGACTCCGTGGTGGTATCTTAAGCAACTGTGCGTTTACTCGTTGCAAAGCAATCTTTGCTATTGCTGAGTTCTGACTAGGGTCATTGTCTTGAATGAAGAGTCTTGTGTTTCCTTTCTTTGATTCCACAAACATTTGTTCAAAAGTCTTATCAATGAAAGACGCAAAAAAATTTCCCGTCATGTTCATATTCTTCGCATAAAATAACTCCTACATTATATGAAATCGCCACTAAAAACTTGACTATCTTTCCTCCAGATCCAACTTTACTCCCTTTCGCTGTGCAATATTGATTGAGACCTTCTGATTTTTTCCGGTAGATCCTTCCAGTAGGAGCTCGTGCTTGATCAAGCGGGTTGGTCTTGTGTGCAAAAGCAACTCCGTCCAAGTAGAAAGCAATTTTTTGTGTCCATAACTCATTGTTGTACTCTTCTCTGACTTTTTTGGCAAATGAAACGCGTAAGTTCTTGTCATTGTTAGTAAGCAGCCCTTTTTTCCGGGCCTGCAGATAAAAGTATCCTTTGCTATTCAAAAATCTTGCCACAGTGCGAACTGACACATTACTTTCCGAGATGTTTGCCTCATTCATTAGTCGCTTGGCAGTAAAGTTACCTTCTGTACGCCTCAATTTGTGTAGAGCCCTTATAAGGAGTCTCTCTTCTCTAGATGACAACTTTCTTGGCCTTCCTCTTCTTTTGTAGGTGACGTTTGCCTGAGTTCGCGAATGCCTTGAAGCACTGTTAGATTCTTTTAACACTCGCATTACTGTTGCTGCAGATCGGCCGACTTTTCCTGCAATTTCTCTTAGTGAATACCTCTTTTCCACGTACAGAAATCTGATGAGCGCTCGTTCTTCAGCCGTTGTTTTCTTATTGTACACCATACTTACTTTCCTCACTTAACTATGTGACTAATCCTGACACTTAACCTTTATGTCTCAGTATAATTCAACTTCTTCTACGCGAGATTCCTGCGCCAGGCTGTACTTATATATCATTTTTTAGACTTATAATAACAGTTCCAGTATTTCTACGGAAAACTAGAAAATCAATGTTTTTCTTTCCTTGCGTCAAACAAAAGTTACAGCAACATTTACCACGCTATCGCAATCTTTCTCGACTATTCACGAAAACTACTTAACAATAACTGCCAACAACTGATATTAACCAGATGGCTTTTCGCAACTCACACAATCCTCGCCAAAAATCCTTGAAACACCCCTTTCCCCTGTGCAAAGTTGAGATGACATTTCAGTGTTTCACTGGCTACAACAACATTGCAAAAGGGAGGGGGACGGAAGTGGTGCGAGAATGTTCAAAGTGTTTCAAGGTTTTTGTCTAAGATTGTCTGAATTGGCGGGAAGATTTTTGACCATGCGCAGAATATGCAAAGTGACACTTAGAAAAAAATTAATCTCTAGACAAGGATGGAAATACTGCACAAAGCTCTAGAAGGTCCGTGTATCGCTAACTGCAATGGAGAGTGGTTGGACGTTGCAGAGGATACTCTCGCACGGAATAACCTATCAGGTGGGAGTTTTCAGAGTGCTGTACGCGAGCTACTTGAGAAAGGACGTGGCAAGTACCGAAACATTTTAATCTTTGGTAGTGCCAATTGTGGGAAAACTTTTTTACTAAACCCTTTAAATGTCATCTACAATACATTTACTAATCCCGCAACTAGCAACTTTGCTTGGGTTGGAGCTGAATCCGCTGAGGTTCTTTTTCTTAATGACTTTCGCTGGAGTCCACAGGTCTTGCCTTGGCACGATATGCTTCTACTTTTGGAGGGGCAGACAGTTCATTTGCCAGCACCGAAGTGCCACTACGCTAAAGACATTGTATTTGAAACGGATACACCAATATTTTGCACAGGCAAACATGAGTTAGTGTTCATTAAGGGAGGTTGTATAGATGAGAGGGAGACCGAAATGATGCGAGTAAGGTGGAGAATCTTCAACTTCTTTTCGCAGATTCGACACTGCGAGCAAAGAAACGTTCCACCATGTCCAAGATGTTTCGCAAAATTAATTCTCTGCTCTAACAATAACAATAACAGTTCGGCATAAGGATAGATAAGTGTTGAGTGAATTCCCAGCGAAGGATCTGCGAAGCTAAGCATATTCAGATAAAAGTATTATGCAACTTTAGAGTATTGCGTGATGGAGAGAGAAGTGTAAAGTGTAAACAGACGCTGGTAAACCTGACGGTTTACCATTAGTTTTTGCCTTTTATCGCATTTCGTATTTGTATTTCTCTGTGGAAAATCACTTTGAATAAGAGATTACTTATAATTCACATGAATTTTTAACAACAGCTTCAATGGCATCGTGAAATTCAGCCTTTTCCCAACGGTTAACCATAACATGTAATAAAGTAAGATTGTCAACAGACCAACTTCTATTGTGACAACGGTAAACCGTTGACCTTTACCGCACGTGAGTCGACTAAGGCAAAACATGCCGATAGATAGTTTCCTTTTTACGCACAGTTTTAGGGCATAAATGCTACACTTGTAGGTGCCACAAACGATTGTTACATGAAATTCTGTAATGCTTCTGTTGTGAAATACAAAGCAACAACAATTACATTTTGTCCATGTGAATTCCAAACTATTATCAGTGATTATTATGTAATCAGTTCAATAAGATAATTTTGTAAATGTACATTGCATTATTCCTTTGAAAACATACAGCTACATATTTAATATTTTAGTCTCTGTCCTTTTGTTTGTAGTATAAGTTGTATACGCCTGTCCATGGATTCGATTAAATTGTTTATTTTAGCTACTGGAAACTGAACAATTGTATCTTTCACTCTTTCTTTGAACTGGGTGAAACTCTCTCGCTCTAATTGTTTTTCAATAGCGCTGTCGTGCAAGTCGTCACTGACTGATTTAAACATGTTCTCTATTGGATTTAGATCAGGACTCCGTGGTGGTATCTTAAGCAACTGTGCGTTTACTCGTTGCAAAGCAATCTTTGCTATTGCTGAGTTCTGACTAGGGTCATTGTCTTGAATGAAGAGTCTTGTGTTTCCTTTCTTTGATTCCACAAACATTTGTTCAAAAGTCTTATCAATGAAAGACGCAAAAAAATTTCCCGTCATATGTTCATATTCTTCGCATAAAATAACTCCTACATTATATGAAATCGCCACTAAAAACTTGACTATCTTTCCTCCAGATCCAACTTTACTCCCTTTCGCTGTGCAATATTGATTGAGACCTTCTGATTTTTTCCGGTAGATCCTTCCAGTAGGAGCTCGTGCTTGATCAAGCGGGTTGGTCTTGTGTGCAAAAGCAACTCCGTCCAAGTAGAAAGCAATTTTTTGTGTCCATAACTCATTGTTGTACTCTTCTCTGACTTTTTTGGCAAATGAAACGCGTAAGTTCTTGTCATTGTTAGTAAGCAGCCCTTTTTTCCGGGCCTGCAGATAAAAGTATCCTTTGCTATTCAAAAATCTTGCCACAGTGCGAACTGACACATTACTTTCCGAGATGTTTGCCTCATTCATTAGTCGCTTGGCAGTAAAGTTACCTTCTGTACGCCTCAATTTGTGTAGAGCCCTTATAAGGAGTCTCTCTTCTCTAGATGACAACTTTCTTGGCCTTCCTCTTCTTTTGTAGGTGACGTTTGCCTGAGTTCGCGAATGCCTTGAAGCACTGTTAGATTCTTTTAACACTCGCATTACTGTTGCTGCAGATCGGCCGACTTTTCCTGCAATTTCTCTTAGTGAATACCTCTTTTCCACGTACAGAAATCTGATGAGCGCTCGTTCTTCAGCCGTTGTTTTCTTATTGTACACCATACTTACTTTCCTCACTTAACTATGTGACTAATCCTGACACTTAACCTTTATGTCTCAGTATAATTCAACTTCTTCTACGCGAGATTCCTGCGCCAGGCTGTACTTATATATCATTTTTTAGACTTATAATAACAGTTCCAGTATTTCTACGGAAAACTAGAAAATCAATGTTTTTCTTTCCTTGCGTCAAACAAAAGTTACAGCAACATTTACCACGCTATCGCAATCTTTCTCGACTATTCACGAAAACTACTTAACAATAACTGCCAACAACTGATATTAACCAGATGGCTTTTCGCAACTCACACAATCCTCGCCAAAAATCCTTGAAACACCCCTTTCCCCTGTGCAAAGTTGAGATGACATTTCAGTGTTTCACTGGCTACAACAACATTGCAAAAGGGAGGGGGACGGAAGTGGTGCGAGAATGTTCAAAGTGTTTCAAGGTTTTTGTCTAAGATTGTCTGAATTGGCGGGAAGATTTTTGACCATGCGCAGAATATGCAAAGTGACACTTAGAAAAAAATTAATCTCTAGACAAGGATGGAAATACTGCACAAAGCTCTAGAAGGTCCGTGTATCGCTAACTGCAATGGAGAGTGGTTGGACGTTGCAGAGGATACTCTCGCACGGAATAACCTATCAGGTGGGAGTTTTCAGAGTGCTGTACGCGAGCTACTTGAGAAAGGACGTGGCAAGTACCGAAACATTTTAATCTTTGGTAGTGCCAATTGTGGGAAAACTTTTTTACTAAACCCTTTAAATGTCATCTACAATACATTTACTAATCCCGCAACTAGCAACTTTGCTTGGGTTGGAGCTGAATCCGCTGAGGTTCTTTTTCTTAATGACTTTCGCTGGAGTCCACAGGTCTTGCCTTGGCACGATATGCTTCTACTTTTGGAGGGGCAGACAGTTCATTTGCCAGCACCGAAGTGCCACTACGCTAAAGACATTGTATTTGAAACGGATACACCAATATTTTGCACAGGCAAACATGAGTTAGTGTTCATTAAGGGAGGTTGTATAGATGAGAGGGAGACCGAAATGATGCGAGTAAGGTGGAGAATCTTCAACTTCTTTTCGCAGATTCGACACTGCGAGCAAAGAAACGTTCCACCATGTCCAAGATGTTTCGCAAAATTAATTCTCTGCTCTAACAATAACAATAACAGTTCGGCATAAGGATAGATAAGTGTTGAGTGAATTCCCAGCGAAGGATCTGCGAAGCTAAGCATATTCAGATAAAAGTATTATGCAACTTTAGAGTATTGCGTGATGGAGAGAGAAGTGTAAAGTGTAAACAGACGCTGGTAAACCTGACGGTTTACCATTAGTTTTTGCCTTTTATCGCATTTCGTATTTGTATTTCTCTGTGGAAAATCACTTTGAATAAGAGATTACTTATAATTCACATGAATTTTTAACAACAGCTTCAATGGCATCGTGAAATTCAGCCTTTTCCCAACGGTTAACCATAACATGTAATAAAGTAAGATTGTCAACAGACCAACTTCTATTGTGACAACGGTAAACCGTTGACCTTTACCGCACGTGAGTCGACTAAGGCAAAACATGCCGATAGATAGTTTCCTTTTTACGCACAGTTTTAGGGCATAAATGCTACACTTGTAGGTGCCACAAACGATTGTTACATGAAATTCTGTAATGCTTCTGTTGTGAAATACAAAGCAACAACAATTACATTTTGTCCATGTGAATTCCAAACTATTATCAGTGATTATTATGTAATCAGTTCAATAAGATAATTTTGTAAATGTACATTGCATTATTCCTTTGAAAACATACAGCTACATATTTAATATTTTAGTCTCTGTCCTTTTGTTTGTAGTATAAGTTGTATACGCCTGTCCATGGATTCGATTAAATTGTTTATTTTAGCTACTGGAAACTGAACAATTGTATCTTTCACTCTTTCTTTGAACTGGGTGAAACTCTCTCGCTCTAATTGTTTTTCAATAGCGCTGTCGTGCAAGTCGTCACTGACTGATTTAAACATGTTCTCTATTGGATTTAGATCAGGACTCCGTGGTGGTATCTTAAGCAACTGTGCGTTTACTCGTTGCAAAGCAATCTTTGCTATTGCTGAGTTCTGACTAGGGTCATTGTCTTGAATGAAGAGTCTTGTGTTTCCTTTCTTTGATTCCACAAACATTTGTTCAAAAGTCTTATCAATGAAAGACGCAAAAAAATTTCCCGTCATATGTTCATATTCTTCGCATAAAATAACTCCTACATTATATGAAATCGCCACTAAAAACTTGACTATCTTTCCTCCAGATCCAACTTTACTCCCTTTCGCTGTGCAATATTGATTGAGACCTTCTGATTTTTTCCGGTAGATCCTTCCAGTAGGAGCTCGTGCTTGATCAAGCGGGTTGGTCTTGTGTGCAAAAGCAACTCCGTCCAAGTAGAAAGCAATTTTTTGTGTCCATAACTCATTGTTGTACTCTTCTCTGACTTTTTTGGCAAATGAAACGCGTAAGTTCTTGTCATTGTTAGTAAGCAGCCCTTTTTTCCGGGCCTGCAGATAAAAGTATCCTTTGCTATTCAAAAATCTTGCCACAGTGCGAACTGACACATTACTTTCCGAGATGTTTGCCTCATTCATTAGTCGCTTGGCAGTAAAGTTACCTTCTGTACGCCTCAATTTGTGTAGAGCCCTTATAAGGAGTCTCTCTTCTCTAGATGACAACTTTCTTGGCCTTCCTCTTCTTTTGTAGGTGACGTTTGCCTGAGTTCGCGAATGCCTTGAAGCACTGTTAGATTCTTTTAACACTCGCATTACTGTTGCTGCAGATCGGCCGACTTTTCCTGCAATTTCTCTTAGTGAATACCTCTTTTCCACGTACAGAAATCTGATGAGCGCTCGTTCTTCAGCCGTTGTTTTCTTATTGTACACCATACTTACTTTCCTCACTTAACTATGTGACTAATCCTGACACTTAACCTTTATGTCTCAGTATAATTCAACTTCTTCTACGCGAGATTCCTGCGCCAGGCTGTACTTATATATCATTTTTTAGACTTATAATAACAGTTCCAGTATTTCTACGGAAAACTAGAAAATCAATGTTTTTCTTTCCTTGCGTCAAACAAAAGTTACAGCAACATTTACCACGCTATCGCAATCTTTCTCGACTATTCACGAAAACTACTTAACAATAACTGCCAACAACTGATATTAACCAGATGGCTTTTCGCAACTCACACAATCCTCGCCAAAAATCCTTGAAACACCCCTTTCCCCTGTGCAAAGTTGAGATGACATTTCAGTGTTTCACTGGCTACAACAACATTGCAAAAGGGAGGGGGACGGAAGTGGTGCGAGAATGTTCAAAGTGTTTCAAGGTTTTTGTCTAAGATTGTCTGAATTGGCGGGAAGATTTTTGACCATGCGCAGAATATGCAAAGTGACACTTAGAAAAAAATTAATCTCTAGACAAGGATGGAAATACTGCACAAAGCTCTAGAAGGTCCGTGTATCGCTAACTGCAATGGAGAGTGGTTGGACGTTGCAGAGGATACTCTCGCACGGAATAACCTATCA
Organism: Porites lutea; assembly: GCF_958299795.1. Lineage (NCBI taxonomy): Eukaryota > Metazoa > Cnidaria > Anthozoa > Scleractinia > Poritidae > Porites > Porites lutea. The sequence continues at coordinate 4,625,477 of NC_133205.1, read as the reverse complement.
GGTGGGAGTTTTCAGAGTGCTGTACGCGAGCTACTTGAGAAAGGACGTGGCAAGTACCGAAACATTTTAATCTTTGGTAGTGCCAATTGTGGGAAAACTTTTTTACTAAACCCTTTAAATGTCATCTACAATACATTTACTAATCCCGCAACTAGCAACTTTGCTTGGGTTGGAGCTGAATCCGCTGAGGTTCTTTTTCTTAATGACTTTCGCTGGAGTCCACAGGTCTTGCCTTGGCACGATATGCTTCTACTTTTGGAGGGGCAGACAGTTCATTTGCCAGCACCGAAGTGCCACTACGCTAAAGACATTGTATTTGAAACGGATACACCAATATTTTGCACAGGCAAACATGAGTTAGTGTTCATTAAGGGAGGTTGTATAGATGAGAGGGAGACCGAAATGATGCGAGTAAGGTGGAGAATCTTCAACTTCTTTTCGCAGATTCGACACTGCGAGCAAAGAAACGTTCCACCATGTCCAAGATGTTTCGCAAAATTAATTCTCTGCTCTAACAATAACAATAACAGTTCGGCATAAGGATAGATAAGTGTTGAGTGAATTCCCAGCGAAGGATCTGCGAAGCTAAGCATATTCAGATAAAAGTATTATGCAACTTTAGAGTATTGCGTGATGGAGAGAGAAGTGTAAAGTGTAAACAGACGCTGGTAAACCTGACGGTTTACCATTAGTTTTTGCCTTTTATCGCATTTCGTATTTGTATTTCTCTGTGGAAAATCACTTTGAATAAGAGATTACTTATAATTCACATGAATTTTTAACAACAGCTTCAATGGCATCGTGAAATTCAGCCTTTTCCCAACGGTTAACCATAACATGTAATAAAGTAAGATTGTCAACAGACCAACTTCTATTGTGACAACGGTAAACCGTTGACCTTTACCGCACGTGAGTCGACTAAGGCAAAACATGCCGATAGATAGTTTCCTTTTTACGCACAGTTTTAGGGCATAAATGCTACACTTGTAGGTGCCACAAACGATTGTTACATGAAATTCTGTAATGCTTCTGTTGTGAAATACAAAGCAACAACAATTACATTTTGTCCATGTGAATTCCAAACTATTATCAGTGATTATTATGTAATCAGTTCAATAAGATAATTTTGTAAATGTACATTGCATTATTCCTTTGAAAACATACAGCTACATATTTAATATTTTAGTCTCTGTCCTTTTGTTTGTAGTATAAGTTGTATACGCCTGTCCATGGATTCGATTAAATTGTTTATTTTAGCTACTGGAAACTGAACAATTGTATCTTTCACTCTTTCTTTGAACTGGGTGAAACTCTCTCGCTCTAATTGTTTTTCAATAGCGCTGTCGTGCAAGTCGTCACTGACTGATTTAAACATGTTCTCTATTGGATTTAGATCAGGACTCCGTGGTGGTATCTTAAGCAACTGTGCGTTTACTCGTTGCAAAGCAATCTTTGCTATTGCTGAGTTCTGACTAGGGTCATTGTCTTGAATGAAGAGTCTTGTGTTTCCTTTCTTTGATTCCACAAACATTTGTTCAAAAGTCTTATCAATGAAAGACGCAAAAAAATTTCCCGTCATATGTTCATATTCTTCGCATAAAATAACTCCTACATTATATGAAATCGCCACTAAAAACTTGACTATCTTTCCTCCAGATCCAACTTTACTCCCTTTCGCTGTGCAATATTGATTGAGACCTTCTGATTTTTTCCGGTAGATCCTTCCAGTAGGAGCTCGTGCTTGATCAAGCGGGTTGGTCTTGTGTGCAAAAGCAACTCCGTCCAAGTAGAAAGCAATTTTTTGTGTCCATAACTCATTGTTGTACTCTTCTCTGACTTTTTTGGCAAATGAAACGCGTAAGTTCTTGTCATTGTTAGTAAGCAGCCCTTTTTTCCGGGCCTGCAGATAAAAGTATCCTTTGCTATTCAAAAATCTTGCCACAGTGCGAACTGACACATTACTTTCCGAGATGTTTGCCTCATTCATTAGTCGCTTGGCAGTAAAGTTACCTTCTGTACGCCTCAATTTGTGTAGAGCCCTTATAAGGAGTCTCTCTTCTCTAGATGACAACTTTCTTGGCCTTCCTCTTCTTTTGTAGGTGACGTTTGCCTGAGTTCGCGAATGCCTTGAAGCACTGTTAGATTCTTTTAACACTCGCATTACTGTTGCTGCAGATCGGCCGACTTTTCCTGCAATTTCTCTTAGTGAATACCTCTTTTCCACGTACAGAAATCTGATGAGCGCTCGTTCTTCAGCCGTTGTTTTCTTATTGTACACCATACTTACTTTCCTCACTTAACTATGTGACTAATCCTGACACTTAACCTTTATGTCTCAGTATAATTCAACTTCTTCTACGCGAGATTCCTGCGCCAGGCTGTACTTATATATCATTTTTTAGACTTATAATAACAGTTCCAGTATTTCTACGGAAAACTAGAAAATCAATGTTTTTCTTTCCTTGCGTCAAACAAAAGTTACAGCAACATTTACCACGCTATCGCAATCTTTCTCGACTATTCACGAAAACTACTTAACAATAACTGCCAACAACTGATATTAACCAGATGGCTTTTCGCAACTCACACAATCCTCGCCAAAAATCCTTGAAACACCCCTTTCCCCTGTGCAAAGTTGAGATGACATTTCAGTGTTTCACTGGCTACAACAACATTGCAAAAGGGAGGGGGACGGAAGTGGTGCGAGAATGTTCAAAGTGTTTCAAGGTTTTTGTCTAAGATTGTGTGAGTTGCGAAAAGCCATCTGGTTAATATCAGTTGTTGGCAGTTATTGTTAAGTAGTTTTCGTGAATAGTCGAGAAAGATTGCGATAGCGTGGTAAATGTTGCTGTAACTTTTGTTTGACGCAAGGAAAGAAAAACATTGATTTTCTAGTTTTCCGTAGAAATACTGGAACTGTTATTATAAGTCTAAAAAATGATATATAAGTACAGCCTGGCGCAGGAATCTCGCGTAGAAGAAGTTGAATTATACTGAGACATAAAGGTTAAGTGTCAGGATTAGTCACATAGTTAAGTGAGGAAAGTAAGTATGGTGTACAATAAGAAAACAACGGCTGAAGAACGAGCGCTCATCAGATTTCTGTACGTGGAAAAGAGGTATTCACTAAGAGAAATTGCAGGAAAAGTCGGCCGATCTGCAGCAACAGTAATGCGAGTGTTAAAAGAATCTAACAGTGCTTCAAGGCATTCGCGAACTCAGGCAAACGTCACCTACAAAAGAAGAGGAAGGCCAAGAAAGTTGTCATCTAGAGAAGAGAGACTCCTTATAAGGGCTCTACACAAATTGAGGCGTACAGAAGGTAACTTTACTGCCAAGCGACTAATGAATGAGGCAAACATCTCGGAAAGTAATGTGTCAGTTCGCACTGTGGCAAGATTTTTGAATAGCAAAGGATACTTTTATCTGCAGGCCCGGAAAAAAGGGCTGCTTACTAACAATGACAAGAACTTACGCGTTTCATTTGCCAAAAAAGTCAGAGAAGAGTACAACAATGAGTTATGGACACAAAAAATTGCTTTCTACTTGGACGGAGTTGCTTTTGCACACAAGACCAACCCGCTTGATCAAGCACGAGCTCCTACTGGAAGGATCTACCGGAAAAAATCAGAAGGTCTCAATCAATATTGCACAGCGAAAGGGAGTAAAGTTGGATCTGGAGGAAAGATAGTCAAGTTTTTAGTGGCGATTTCATATAATGTAGGAGTTATTTTATGCGAAGAATATGAACATGACGGGAAATTTTTTTGCGTCTTTCATTGATAAGACTTTTGAACAAATGTTTGTGGAATCAAAGAAAGGAAACACAAGACTCTTCATTCAAGACAATGACCCTAGTCAGAACTCAGCAATAGCAAAGATTGCTTTGCAACGAGTAAACGCACAGTTGCTTAAGATACCACCACGGAGTCCTGATCTAAATCCAATAGAGAACATGTTTAAATCAGTCAGTGACGACTTGCACGACAGCGCTATTGAAAAACAATTAGAGCGAGAGAGTTTCACCCAGTTCAAAGAAAGAGTGAAAGATACAATTGTTCAGTTTCCAGTAGCTAAAATAAACAATTTAATCGAATCCATGGACAGGCGTATACAACTTATACTACAAACAAAAGGACAGAGACTAAAATATTAAATATGTAGCTGTATGTTTTCAAAGGAATAATGCAATGTACATTTACAAAATTATCTTATTGAACTGATTACATAATAATCACTGATAATAGTTTGGAATTCACATGGACAAAATGTAATTGTTGTTGCTTTGTATTTCACAACAGAAGCATTACAGAATTTCATGTAACAATCGTTTGTGGCACCTACAAGTGTAGCATTTATGCCCTAAAACTGTGCGTAAAAAGGAAACTATCTATCGGCATGTTTTGCCTTAGTCGACTCACGTGCGGTAAAGGTCAACGGTTTACCGTTGTCACAATAGAAGTTGGTCTGTTGACAATCTTACTTTATTACATGTTATGGTTAACCGTTGGGAAAAGGCTGAATTTCACGATGCCATTGAAGCTGTTGTTAAAAATTCATGTGAATTATAAGTAATCTCTTATTCAAAGTGATTTTCCACAGAGAAATACAAATACGAAATGCGATAAAAGGCAAAAACTAATGGTAAACCGTCAGGTTTACCAGCGTCTGTTTACACTTTACACTTCTCTCTCCATCACGCAATACTCTAAAGTTGCATAATACTTTTATCTGAATATGCTTAGCTTCGCAGATCCTTCGCTGGGAATTCACTCAACACTTATCTATCCTTATGCCGAACTGTTATTGTTATTGTTAGAGCAGAGAATTAATTTTGCGAAACATCTTGGACATGGTGGAACGTTTCTTTGCTCGCAGTGTCGAATCTGCGAAAAGAAGTTGAAGATTCTCCACCTTACTCGCATCATTTCGGTCTCCCTCTCATCTATACAACCTCCCTTAATGAACACTAACTCATGTTTGCCTGTGCAAAATATTGGTGTATCCGTTTCAAATACAATGTCTTTAGCGTAGTGGCACTTCGGTGCTGGCAAATGAACTGTCTGCCCCTCCAAAAGTAGAAGCATATCGTGCCAAGGCAAGACCTGTGGACTCCAGCGAAAGTCATTAAGAAAAAGAACCTCAGCGGATTCAGCTCCAACCCAAGCAAAGTTGCTAGTTGCGGGATTAGTAAATGTATTGTAGATGACATTTAAAGGGTTTAGTAAAAAAGTTTTCCCACAATTGGCACTACCAAAGATTAAAATGTTTCGGTACTTGCCACGTCCTTTCTCAAGTAGCTCGCGTACAGCACTCTGAAAACTCCCACCTGATAGGTTATTCCGTGCGAGAGTATCCTCTGCAACGTCCAACCACTCTCCATTGCAGTTAGCGATACACGGACCTTCTAGAGCTTTGTGCAGTATTTCCATCCTTGTCTAGAGATTAATTTTTTTCTAAGTGTCACTTTGCATATTCTGCGCATGGTCAAAAATCTTCCCGCCAATTCAGACAATCTTAGACAAAAACCTTGAAACACTTTGAACATTCTCGCACCACTTCCGTCCCCCTCCCTTTTGCAATGTTGTTGTAGCCAGTGAAACACTGAAATGTCATCTCAACTTTGCACAGGGGAAAGGGGTGTTTCAAGGATTTTTGGCGAGGATTGTGTGAGTTGCGAAAAGCCATCTGGTTAATATCAGTTGTTGGCAGTTATTGTTAAGTAGTTTTCGTGAATAGTCGAGAAAGATTGCGATAGCGTGGTAAATGTTGCTGTAACTTTTGTTTGACGCAAGGAAAGAAAAACATTGATTTTCTAGTTTTCCGTAGAAATACTGGAACTGTTATTATAAGTCTAAAAAATGATATATAAGTACAGCCTGGCGCAGGAATCTCGCGTAGAAGAAGTTGAATTATACTGAGACATAAAGGTTAAGTGTCAGGATTAGTCACATAGTTAAGTGAGGAAAGTAAGTATGGTGTACAATAAGAAAACAACGGCTGAAGAACGAGCGCTCATCAGATTTCTGTACGTGGAAAAGAGGTATTCACTAAGAGAAATTGCAGGAAAAGTCGGCCGATCTGCAGCAACAGTAATGCGAGTGTTAAAAGAATCTAACAGTGCTTCAAGGCATTCGCGAACTCAGGCAAACGTCACCTACAAAAGAAGAGGAAGGCCAAGAAAGTTGTCATCTAGAGAAGAGAGACTCCTTATAAGGGCTCTACACAAATTGAGGCGTACAGAAGGTAACTTTACTGCCAAGCGACTAATGAATGAGGCAAACATCTCGGAAAGTAATGTGTCAGTTCGCACTGTGGCAAGATTTTTGAATAGCAAAGGATACTTTTATCTGCAGGCCCGGAAAAAAGGGCTGCTTACTAACAATGACAAGAACTTACGCGTTTCATTTGCCAAAAAAGTCAGAGAAGAGTACAACAATGAGTTATGGACACAAAAAATTGCTTTCTACTTGGACGGAGTTGCTTTTGCACACAAGACCAACCCGCTTGATCAAGCACGAGCTCCTACTGGAAGGATCTACCGGAAAAAATCAGAAGGTCTCAATCAATATTGCACAGCGAAAGGGAGTAAAGTTGGATCTGGAGGAAAGATAGTCAAGTTTTTAGTGGCGATTTCATATAATGTAGGAGTTATTTTATGCGAAGAATATGAACATATGACGGGAAATTTTTTTGCGTCTTTCATTGATAAGACTTTTGAACAAATGTTTGTGGAATCAAAGAAAGGAAACACAAGACTCTTCATTCAAGACAATGACCCTAGTCAGAACTCAGCAATAGCAAAGATTGCTTTGCAACGAGTAAACGCACAGTTGCTTAAGATACCACCACGGAGTCCTGATCTAAATCCAATAGAGAACATGTTTAAATCAGTCAGTGACGACTTGCACGACAGCGCTATTGAAAAACAATTAGAGCGAGAGAGTTTCACCCAGTTCAAAGAAAGAGTGAAAGATACAATTGTTCAGTTTCCAGTAGCTAAAATAAACAATTTAATCGAATCCATGGACAGGCGTATACAACTTATACTACAAACAAAAGGACAGAGACTAAAATATTAAATATGTAGCTGTATGTTTTCAAAGGAATAATGCAATGTACATTTACAAAATTATCTTATTGAACTGATTACATAATAATCACTGATAATAGTTTGGAATTCACATGGACAAAATGTAATTGTTGTTGCTTTGTATTTCACAACAGAAGCATTACAGAATTTCATGTAACAATCGTTTGTGGCACCTACAAGTGTAGCATTTATGCCCTAAAACTGTGCGTAAAAAGGAAACTATCTATCGGCATGTTTTGCCTTAGTCGACTCACGTGCGGTAAAGGTCAACGGTTTACCGTTGTCACAATAGAAGTTGGTCTGTTGACAATCTTACTTTATTACATGTTATGGTTAACCGTTGGGAAAAGGCTGAATTTCACGATGCCATTGAAGCTGTTGTTAAAAATTCATGTGAATTATAAGTAATCTCTTATTCAAAGTGATTTTCCACAGAGAAATACAAATACGAAATGCGATAAAAGGCAAAAACTAATGGTAAACCGTCAGGTTTACCAGCGTCTGTTTACACTTTACACTTCTCTCTCCATCACGCAATACTCTAAAGTTGCATAATACTTTTATCTGAATATGCTTAGCTTCGCAGATCCTTCGCTGGGAATTCACTCAACACTTATCTATCCTTATGCCGAACTGTTATTGTTATTGTTAGAGCAGAGAATTAATTTTGCGAAACATCTTGGACATGGTGGAACGTTTCTTTGCTCGCAGTGTCGAATCTGCGAAAAGAAGTTGAAGATTCTCCACCTTACTCGCATCATTTCGGTCTCCCTCTCATCTATACAACCTCCCTTAATGAACACTAACTCATGTTTGCCTGTGCAAAATATTGGTGTATCCGTTTCAAATACAATGTCTTTAGCGTAGTGGCACTTCGGTGCTGGCAAATGAACTGTCTGCCCCTCCAAAAGTAGAAGCATATCGTGCCAAGGCAAGACCTGTGGACTCCAGCGAAAGTCATTAAGAAAAAGAACCTCAGCGGATTCAGCTCCAACCCAAGCAAAGTTGCTAGTTGCGGGATTAGTAAATGTATTGTAGATGACATTTAAAGGGTTTAGTAAAAAAGTTTTCCCACAATTGGCACTACCAAAGATTAAAATGTTTCGGTACTTGCCACGTCCTTTCTCAAGTAGCTCGCGTACAGCACTCTGAAAACTCCCACCTGATAGGTTATTCCGTGCGAGAGTATCCTCTGCAACGTCCAACCACTCTCCATTGCAGTTAGCGATACACGGACCTTCTAGAGCTTTGTGCAGTATTTCCATCCTTGTCTAGAGATTAATTTTTTTCTAAGTGTCACTTTGCATATTCTGCGCATGGTCAAAAATCTTCCCGCCAATTCAGACAATCTTAGACAAAAACCTTGAAACACTTTGAACATTCTCGCACCACTTCCGTCCCCCTCCCTTTTGCAATGTTGTTGTAGCCAGTGAAACACTGAAATGTCATCTCAACTTTGCACAGGGGAAAGGGGTGTTTCAAGGATTTTTGGCGAGGATTGTGTGAGTTGCGAAAAGCCATCTGGTTAATATCAGTTGTTGGCAGTTATTGTTAAGTAGTTTTCGTGAATAGTCGAGAAAGATTGCGATAGCGTGGTAAATGTTGCTGTAACTTTTGTTTGACGCAAGGAAAGAAAAACATTGATTTTCTAGTTTTCCGTAGAAATACTGGAACTGTTATTATAAGTCTAAAAAATGATATATAAGTACAGCCTGGCGCAGGAATCTCGCGTAGAAGAAGTTGAATTATACTGAGACATAAAGGTTAAGTGTCAGGATTAGTCACATAGTTAAGTGAGGAAAGTAAGTATGGTGTACAATAAGAAAACAACGGCTGAAGAACGAGCGCTCATCAGATTTCTGTACGTGGAAAAGAGGTATTCACTAAGAGAAATTGCAGGAAAAGTCGGCCGATCTGCAGCAACAGTAATGCGAGTGTTAAAAGAATCTAACAGTGCTTCAAGGCATTCGCGAACTCAGGCAAACGTCACCTACAAAAGAAGAGGAAGGCCAAGAAAGTTGTCATCTAGAGAAGAGAGACTCCTTATAAGGGCTCTACACAAATTGAGGCGTACAGAAGGTAACTTTACTGCCAAGCGACTAATGAATGAGGCAAACATCTCGGAAAGTAATGTGTCAGTTCGCACTGTGGCAAGATTTTTGAATAGCAAAGGATACTTTTATCTGCAGGCCCGGAAAAAAGGGCTGCTTACTAACAATGACAAGAACTTACGCGTTTCATTTGCCAAAAAAGTCAGAGAAGAGTACAACAATGAGTTATGGACACAAAAAATTGCTTTCTACTTGGACGGAGTTGCTTTTGCACACAAGACCAACCCGCTTGATCAAGCACGAGCTCCTACTGGAAGGATCTACCGGAAAAAATCAGAAGGTCTCAATCAATATTGCACAGCGAAAGGGAGTAAAGTTGGATCTGGAGGAAAGATAGTCAAGTTTTTAGTGGCGATTTCATATAATGTAGGAGTTATTTTATGCGAAGAATATGAACATATGACGGGAAATTTTTTTGCGTCTTTCATTGATAAGACTTTTGAACAAATGTTTGTGGAATCAAAGAAAGGAAACACAAGACTCTTCATTCAAGACAATGACCCTAGTCAGAACTCAGCAATAGCAAAGATTGCTTTGCAACGAGTAAACGCACAGTTGCTTAAGATACCACCACGGAGTCCTGATCTAAATCCAATAGAGAACATGTTTAAATCAGTCAGTGACGACTTGCACGACAGCGCTATTGAAAAACAATTAGAGCGAGAGAGTTTCACCCAGTTCAAAGAAAGAGTGAAAGATACAATTGTTCAGTTTCCAGTAGCTAAAATAAACAATTTAATCGAATCCATGGACAGGCGTATACAACTTATACTACAAACAAAAGGACAGAGACTAAAATATTAAATATGTAGCTGTGTTTTCAAAGGAATAATGCAATGTACATTTACAAAATTATCTTATTGAACTGATTACATAATAATCACTGATAATAGTTTGGAATTCACATGGACAAAATGTAATTGTTGTTGCTTTGTATTTCACAACAGAAGCATTACAGAATTTCATGTAACAATCGTTTGTGGCACCTACAAGTGTAGCATTTATGCCCTAAAACTGTGCGTAAAAAGGAAACTATCTATCGGCATGTTTTGCCTTAGTCGACTCACGTGCGGTAAAGGTCAACGGTTTACCGTTGTCACAATAGAAGTTGGTCTGTTGACAATCTTACTTTATTACATGTTATGGTTAACCGTTGGGAAAAGGCTGAATTTCACGATGCCATTGAAGCTGTTGTTAAAAATTCATGTGAATTATAAGTAATCTCTTATTCAAAGTGATTTTCCACAGAGAAATACAAATACGAAATGCGATAAAAGGCAAAAACTAATGGTAAACCGTCAGGTTTACCAGCGTCTGTTTACACTTTACACTTCTCTCTCCATCACGCAATACTCTAAAGTTGCATAATACTTTTATCTGAATATGCTTAGCTTCGCAGATCCTTCGCTGGGAATTCACTCAACACTTATCTATCCTTATGCCGAACTGTTATTGTTATTGTTAGAGCAGAGAATTAATTTTGCGAAACATCTTGGACATGGTGGAACGTTTCTTTGCTCGCAGTGTCGAATCTGCGAAAAGAAGTTGAAGATTCTCCACCTTACTCGCATCATTTCGGTCTCCCTCTCATCTATACAACCTCCCTTAATGAACACTAACTCATGTTTGCCTGTGCAAAATATTGGTGTATCCGTTTCAAATACAATGTCTTTAGCGTAGTGGCACTTCGGTGCTGGCAAATGAACTGTCTGCCCCTCCAAAAGTAGAAGCATATCGTGCCAAGGCAAGACCTGTGGACTCCAGCGAAAGTCATTAAGAAAAAGAACCTCAGCGGATTCAGCTCCAACCCAAGCAAAGTTGCTAGTTGCGGGATTAGTAAATGTATTGTAGATGACATTTAAAGGGTTTAGTAAAAAAGTTTTCCCACAATTGGCACTACCAAAGATTAAAATGTTTCGGTACTTGCCACGTCCTTTCTCAAGTAGCTCGCGTACAGCACTCTGAAAACTCCCACCTGATAGGTTATTCCGTGCGAGAGTATCCTCTGCAACGTCCAACCACTCTCCATTGCAGTTAGCGATACACGGACCTTCTAGAGCTTTGTGCAGTATTTCCATCCTTGTCTAGAGATTAATTTTTTTCTAAGTGTCACTTTGCATATTCTGCGCATGGTCAAAAATCTTCCCGCCAATTCAGACAATCTTAGACAAAAACCTTGAAACACTTTGAACATTCTCGCACCACTTCCGTCCCCCTCCCTTTTGCAATGTTGTTGTAGCCAGTGAAACACTGAAATGTCATCTCAACTTTGCACAGGGGAAAGGGGTGTTTCAAGGATTTTTGGCGAGGATTGTGTGAGTTGCGAAAAGCCATCTGGTTAATATCAGTTGTTGGCAGTTATTGTTAAGTAGTTTTCGTGAATAGTCGAGAAAGATTGCGATAGCGTGGTAAATGTTGCTGTAACTTTTGTTTGACGCAAGGAAAGAAAAACATTGATTTTCTAGTTTTCCGTAGAAATACTGGAACTGTTATTATAAGTCTAAAAAATGATATATAAGTACAGCCTGGCGCAGGAATCTCGCGTAGAAGAAGTTGAATTATACTGAGACATAAAGGTTAAGTGTCAGGATTAGTCACATAGTTAAGTGAGGAAAGTAAGTATGGTGTACAATAAGAAAACAACGGCTGAAGAACGAGCGCTCATCAGATTTCTGTACGTGGAAAAGAGGTATTCACTAAGAGAAATTGCAGGAAAAGTCGGCCGATCTGCAGCAACAGTAATGCGAGTGTTAAAAGAATCTAACAGTGCTTCAAGGCATTCGCGAACTCAGGCAAACGTCACCTACAAAAGAAGAGGAAGGCCAAGAAAGTTGTCATCTAGAGAAGAGAGACTCCTTATAAGGGCTCTACACAAATTGAGGCGTACAGAAGGTAACTTTACTGCCAAGCGACTAATGAATGAGGCAAACATCTCGGAAAGTAATGTGTCAGTTCGCACTGTGGCAAGATTTTTGAATAGCAAAGGATACTTTTATCTGCAGGCCCGGAAAAAAGGGCTGCTTACTAACAATGACAAGAACTTACGCGTTTCATTTGCCAAAAAAGTCAGAGAAGAGTACAACAATGAGTTATGGACACAAAAAATTGCTTTCTACTTGGACGGAGTTGCTTTTGCACACAAGACCAACCCGCTTGATCAAGCACGAGCTCCTACTGGAAGGATCTACCGGAAAAAATCAGAAGGTCTCAATCAATATTGCACAGCGAAAGGGAGTAAAGTTGGATCTGGAGGAAAGATAGTCAAGTTTTTAGTGGCGATTTCATATAATGTAGGAGTTATTTTATGCGAAGAATATGAACATATGACGGGAAATTTTTTTGCGTCTTTCATTGATAAGACTTTTGAACAAATGTTTGTGGAATCAAAGAAAGGAAACACAAGACTCTTCATTCAAGACAATGACCCTAGTCAGAACTCAGCAATAGCAAAGATTGCTTTGCAACGAGTAAACGCACAGTTGCTTAAGATACCACCACGGAGTCCTGATCTAAATCCAATAGAGAACATGTTTAAATCAGTCAGTGACGACTTGCACGACAGCGCTATTGAAAAACAATTAGAGCGAGAGAGTTTCACCCAGTTCAAAGAAAGAGTGAAAGATACAATTGTTCAGTTTCCAGTAGCTAAAATAAACAATTTAATCGAATCCATGGACAGGCGTATACAACTTATACTACAAACAAAAGGACAGAGACTAAAATATTAAATATGTAGCTGTATGTTTTCAAAGGAATAATGCAATGTACATTTACAAAATTATCTTATTGAACTGATTACATAATAATCACTGATAATAGTTTGGAATTCACATGGACAAAATGTAATTGTTGTTGCTTTGTATTTCACAACAGAAGCATTACAGAATTTCATGTAACAATCGTTTGTGGCACCTACAAGTGTAGCATTTATGCCCTAAAACTGTGCGTAAAAAGGAAACTATCTATCGGCATGTTTTGCCTTAGTCGACTCACGTGCGGTAAAGGTCAACGGTTTACCGTTGTCACAATAGAAGTTGGTCTGTTGACAATCTTACTTTATTACATGTTATGGTTAACCGTTGGGAAAAGGCTGAATTTCACGATGCCATTGAAGCTGTTGTTAAAAATTCATGTGAATTATAAGTAATCTCTTATTCAAAGTGATTTTCCACAGAGAAATACAAATACGAAATGCGATAAAAGGCAAAAACTAATGGTAAACCGTCAGGTTTACCAGCGTCTGTTTACACTTTACACTTCTCTCTCCATCACGCAATACTCTAAAGTTGCATAATACTTTTATCTGAATATGCTTAGCTTCGCAGATCCTTCGCTGGGAATTCACTCAACACTTATCTATCCTTATGCCGAACTGTTATTGTTATTGTTAGAGCAGAGAATTAATTTTGCGAAACATCTTGGACATGGTGGAACGTTTCTTTGCTCGCAGTGTCGAATCTGCGAAAAGAAGTTGAAGATTCTCCACCTTACTCGCATCATTTCGGTCTCCCTCTCATCTATACAACCTCCCTTAATGAACACTAACTCATGTTTGCCTGTGCAAAATATTGGTGTATCCGTTTCAAATACAATGTCTTTAGCGTAGTGGCACTTCGGTGCTGGCAAATGAACTGTCTGCCCCTCCAAAAGTAGAAGCATATCGTGCCAAGGCAAGACCTGTGGACTCCAGCGAAAGTCATTAAGAAAAAGAACCTCAGCGGATTCAGCTCCAACCCAAGCAAAGTTGCTAGTTGCGGGATTAGTAAATGTATTGTAGATGACATTTAAAGGGTTTAGTAAAAAAGTTTTCCCACAATTGGCACTACCAAAGATTAAAATGTTTCGGTACTTGCCACGTCCTTTCTCAAGTAGCTCGCGTACAGCACTCTGAAAACTCCCACCTGATAGGTTATTCCGTGCGAGAGTATCCTCTGCAACGTCCAACCACTCTCCATTGCAGTTAGCGATACACGGACCTTCTAGAGCTTTGTGCAGTATTTCCATCCTTGTCTAGAGATTAATTTTTTTCTAAGTGTCACTTTGCATATTCTGCGCATGGTCAAAAATCTTCCCGCCAATTCAGACAATCTTAGACAAAAACCTTGAAACACTTTGAACATTCTCGCACCACTTCCGTCCCCCTCCCTTTTGCAATGTTGTTGTAGCCAGTGAAACACTGAAATGTCATCTCAACTTTGCACAGGGGAAAGGGGTGTTTCAAGGATTTTTGGCGAGGATTGTGTGAGTTGCGAAAAGCCATCTGGTTAATATCAGTTGTTGGCAGTTATTGTTAAGTAGTTTTCGTGAATAGTCGAGAAAGATTGCGATAGCGTGGTAAATGTTGCTGTAACTTTTGTTTGACGCAAGGAAAGAAAAACATTGATTTTCTAGTTTTCCGTAGAAATACTGGAACTGTTATTATAAGTCTAAAAAATGATATATAAGTACAGCCTGGCGCAGGAATCTCGCGTAGAAGAAGTTGAATTATACTGAGACATAAAGGTTAAGTGTCAGGATTAGTCACATAGTTAAGTGAGGAAAGTAAGTATGGTGTACAATAAGAAAACAACGGCTGAAGAACGAGCGCTCATCAGATTTCTGTACGTGGAAAAGAGGTATTCACTAAGAGAAATTGCAGGAAAAGTCGGCCGATCTGCAGCAACAGTAATGCGAGTGTTAAAAGAATCTAACAGTGCTTCAAGGCATTCGCGAACTCAGGCAAACGTCACCTACAAAAGAAGAGGAAGGCCAAGAAAGTTGTCATCTAGAGAAGAGAGACTCCTTATAAGGGCTCTACACAAATTGAGGCGTACAGAAGGTAACTTTACTGCCAAGCGACTAATGAATGAGGCAAACATCTCGGAAAGTAATGTGTCAGTTCGCACTGTGGCAAGATTTTTGAATAGCAAAGGATACTTTTATCTGCAGGCCCGGAAAAAAGGGCTGCTTACTAACAATGACAAGAACTTACGCGTTTCATTTGCCAAAAAAGTCAGAGAAGAGTACAACAATGAGTTATGGACACAAAAAATTGCTTTCTACTTGGACGGAGTTGCTTTTGCACACAAGACCAACCCGCTTGATCAAGCACGAGCTCCTACTGGAAGGATCTACCGGAAAAAATCAGAAGGTCTCAATCAATATTGCACAGCGAAAGGGAGTAAAGTTGGATCTGGAGGAAAGATAGTCAAGTTTTTAGTGGCGATTTCATATAATGTAGGAGTTATTTTATGCGAAGAATATGAACATATGACGGGAAATTTTTTTGCGTCTTTCATTGATAAGACTTTTGAACAAATGTTTGTGGAATCAAAGAAAGGAAACACAAGACTCTTCATTCAAGACAATGACCCTAGTCAGAACTCAGCAATAGCAAAGATTGCTTTGCAACGAGTAAACGCACAGTTGCTTAAGATACCACCACGGAGTCCTGATCTAAATCCAATAGAGAACATGTTTAAATCAGTCAGTGACGACTTGCACGACAGCGCTATTGAAAAACAATTAGAGCGAGAGAGTTTCACCCAGTTCAAAGAAAGAGTGAAAGATACAATTGTTCAGTTTCCAGTAGCTAAAATAAACAATTTAATCGAATCCATGGACAGGCGTATACAACTTATACTACAAACAAAAGGACAGAGACTAAAATATTAAATATGTAGCTGTATGTTTTCAAAGGAATAATGCAATGTACATTTACAAAATTATCTTATTGAACTGATTACATAATAATCACTGATAATAGTTTGGAATTCACATGGACAAAATGTAATTGTTGTTGCTTTGTATTTCACAACAGAAGCATTACAGAATTTCATGTAACAATCGTTTGTGGCACCTACAAGTGTAGCATTTATGCCCTAAAACTGTGCGTAAAAAGGAAACTATCTATCGGCATGTTTTGCCTTAGTCGACTCACGTGCGGTAAAGGTCAACGGTTTACCGTTGTCACAATAGAAGTTGGTCTGTTGACAATCTTACTTTATTACATGTTATGGTTAACCGTTGGGAAAAGGCTGAATTTCACGATGCCATTGAAGCTGTTGTTAAAAATTCATGTGAATTATAAGTAATCTCTTATTCAAAGTGATTTTCCACAGAGAAATACAAATACGAAATGCGATAAAAGGCAAAAACTAATGGTAAACCGTCAGGTTTACCAGCGTCTGTTTACACTTTACACTTCTCTCTCCATCACGCAATACTCTAAAGTTGCATAATACTTTTATCTGAATATGCTTAGCTTCGCAGATCCTTCGCTGGGAATTCACTCAACACTTATCTATCCTTATGCCGAACTGTTATTGTTATTGTTAGAGCAGAGAATTAATTTTGCGAAACATCTTGGACATGGTGGAACGTTTCTTTGCTCGCAGTGTCGAATCTGCGAAAAGAAGTTGAAGATTCTCCACCTTACTCGCATCATTTCGGTCTCCCTCTCATCTATACAACCTCCCTTAATGAACACTAACTCATGTTTGCCTGTGCAAAATATTGGTGTATCCGTTTCAAATACAATGTCTTTAGCGTAGTGGCACTTCGGTGCTGGCAAATGAACTGTCTGCCCCTCCAAAAGTAGAAGCATATCGTGCCAAGGCAAGACCTGTGGACTCCAGCGAAAGTCATTAAGAAAAAGAACCTCAGCGGATTCAGCTCCAACCCAAGCAAAGTTGCTAGTTGCGGGATTAGTAAATGTATTGTAGATGACATTTAAAGGGTTTAGTAAAAAAGTTTTCCCACAATTGGCACTACCAAAGATTAAAATGTTTCGGTACTTGCCACGTCCTTTCTCAAGTAGCTCGCGTACAGCACTCTGAAAACTCCCACCTGATAGGTTATTCCGTGCGAGAGTATCCTCTGCAACGTCCAACCACTCTCCATTGCAGTTAGCGATACACGGACCTTCTAGAGCTTTGTGCAGTATTTCCATCCTTGTCTAGAGATTAATTTTTTTCTAAGTGTCACTTTGCATATTCTGCGCATGGTCAAAAATCTTCCCGCCAATTCAGACTGTGTGAGTTGCGAAAAGCCATCTGGTTAATATCAGTTGTTGGCAGTTATTGTTAAGTAGTTTTCGTGAATAGTCGAGAAAGATTGCGATAGCGTGGTAAATGTTGCTGTAACTTTTGTTTGACGCAAGGAAAGAAAAACATTGATTTTCTAGTTTTCCGTAGAAATACTGGAACTGTTATTATAAGTCTAAAAAATGATATATAAGTACAGCCTGGCGCAGGAATCTCGCGTAGAAGAAGTTGAATTATACTGAGACATAAAGGTTAAGTGTCAGGATTAGTCACATAGTTAAGTGAGGAAAGTAAGTATGGTGTACAATAAGAAAACAACGGCTGAAGAACGAGCGCTCATCAGATTTCTGTACGTGGAAAAGAGGTATTCACTAAGAGAAATTGCAGGAAAAGTCGGCCGATCTGCAGCAACAGTAATGCGAGTGTTAAAAGAATCTAACAGTGCTTCAAGGCATTCGCGAACTCAGGCAAACGTCACCTACAAAAGAAGAGGAAGGCCAAGAAAGTTGTCATCTAGAGAAGAGAGACTCCTTATAAGGGCTCTACACAAATTGAGGCGTACAGAAGGTAACTTTACTGCCAAGCGACTAATGAATGAGGCAAACATCTCGGAAAGTAATGTGTCAGTTCGCACTGTGGCAAGATTTTTGAATAGCAAAGGATACTTTTATCTGCAGGCCCGGAAAAAAGGGCTGCTTACTAACAATGACAAGAACTTACGCGTTTCATTTGCCAAAAAAGTCAGAGAAGAGTACAACAATGAGTTATGGACACAAAAAATTGCTTTCTACTTGGACGGAGTTGCTTTTGCACACAAGACCAACCCGCTTGATCAAGCACGAGCTCCTACTGGAAGGATCTACCGGAAAAAATCAGAAGGTCTCAATCAATATTGCACAGCGAAAGGGAGTAAAGTTGGATCTGGAGGAAAGATAGTCAAGTTTTTAGTGGCGATTTCATATAATGTAGGAGTTATTTTATGCGAAGAATATGAACATATGACGGGAAATTTTTTTGCGTCTTTCATTGATAAGACTTTTGAACAAATGTTTGTGGAATCAAAGAAAGGAAACACAAGACTCTTCATTCAAGACAATGACCCTAGTCAGAACTCAGCAATAGCAAAGATTGCTTTGCAACGAGTAAACGCACAGTTGCTTAAGATACCACCACGGAGTCCTGATCTAAATCCAATAGAGAACATGTTTAAATCAGTCAGTGACGACTTGCACGACAGCGCTATTGAAAAACAATTAGAGCGAGAGAGTTTCACCCAGTTCAAAGAAAGAGTGAAAGATACAATTGTTCAGTTTCCAGTAGCTAAAATAAACAATTTAATCGAATCCATGGACAGGCGTATACAACTTATACTACAAACAAAAGGACAGAGACTAAAATATTAAATATGTAGCTGTATGTTTTCAAAGGAATAATGCAATGTACATTTACAAAATTATCTTATTGAACTGATTACATAATAATCACTGATAATAGTTTGGAATTCACATGGACAAAATGTAATTGTTGTTGCTTTGTATTTCACAACAGAAGCATTACAGAATTTCATGTAACAATCGTTTGTGGCACCTACAAGTGTAGCATTTATGCCCTAAAACTGTGCGTAAAAAGGAAACTATCTATCGGCATGTTTTGCCTTAGTCGACTCACGTGCGGTAAAGGTCAACGGTTTACCGTTGTCACAATAGAAGTTGGTCTGTTGACAATCTTACTTTATTACATGTTATGGTTAACCGTTGGGAAAAGGCTGAATTTCACGATGCCATTGAAGCTGTTGTTAAAAATTCATGTGAATTATAAGTAATCTCTTATTCAAAGTGATTTTCCACAGAGAAATACAAATACGAAATGCGATAAAAGGCAAAAACTAATGGTAAACCGTCAGGTTTACCAGCGTCTGTTTACACTTTACACTTCTCTCTCCATCACGCAATACTCTAAAGTTGCATAATACTTTTATCTGAATATGCTTAGCTTCGCAGATCCTTCGCTGGGAATTCACTCAACACTTATCTATCCTTATGCCGAACTGTTATTGTTATTGTTAGAGCAGAGAATTAATTTTGCGAAACATCTTGGACATGGTGGAACGTTTCTTTGCTCGCAGTGTCGAATCTGCGAAAAGAAGTTGAAGATTCTCCACCTTACTCGCATCATTTCGGTCTCCCTCTCATCTATACAACCTCCCTTAATGAACACTAACTCATGTTTGCCTGTGCAAAATATTGGTGTATCCGTTTCAAATACAATGTCTTTAGCGTAGTGGCACTTCGGTGCTGGCAAATGAACTGTCTGCCCCTCCAAAAGTAGAAGCATATCGTGCCAAGGCAAGACCTGTGGACTCCAGCGAAAGTCATTAAGAAAAAGAACCTCAGCGGATTCAGCTCCAACCCAAGCAAAGTTGCTAGTTGCGGGATTAGTAAATGTATTGTAGATGACATTTAAAGGGTTTAGTAAAAAAGTTTTCCCACAATTGGCACTACCAAAGATTAAAATGTTTCGGTACTTGCCACGTCCTTTCTCAAGTAGCTCGCGTACAGCACTCTGAAAACTCCCACCTGATAGGTTATTCCGTGCGAGAGTATCCTCTGCAACGTCCAACCACTCTCCATTGCAGTTAGCGATACACGGACCTTCTAGAGCTTTGTGCAGTATTTCCATCCTTGTCTAGAGATTAATTTTTTTCTAAGTGTCACTTTGCATATTCTGCGCATGGTCAAAAATCTTCCCGCCAATTCAGACTGTGTGAGTTGCGAAAAGCCATCTGGTTAATATCAGTTGTTGGCAGTTATTGTTAAGTAGTTTTCGTGAATAGTCGAGAAAGATTGCGATAGCGTGGTAAATGTTGCTGTAACTTTTGTTTGACGCAAGGAAAGAAAAACATTGATTTTCTAGTTTTCCGTAGAAATACTGGAACTGTTATTATAAGTCTAAAAAATGATATATAAGTACAGCCTGGCGCAGGAATCTCGCGTAGAAGAAGTTGAATTATACTGAGACATAAAGGTTAAGTGTCAGGATTAGTCACATAGTTAAGTGAGGAAAGTAAGTATGGTGTACAATAAGAAAACAACGGCTGAAGAACGAGCGCTCATCAGATTTCTGTACGTGGAAAAGAGGTATTCACTAAGAGAAATTGCAGGAAAAGTCGGCCGATCTGCAGCAACAGTAATGCGAGTGTTAAAAGAATCTAACAGTGCTTCAAGGCATTCGCGAACTCAGGCAAACGTCACCTACAAAAGAAGAGGAAGGCCAAGAAAGTTGTCATCTAGAGAAGAGAGACTCCTTATAAGGGCTCTACACAAATTGAGGCGTACAGAAGGTAACTTTACTGCCAAGCGACTAATGAATGAGGCAAACATCTCGGAAAGTAATGTGTCAGTTCGCACTGTGGCAAGATTTTTGAATAGCAAAGGATACTTTTATCTGCAGGCCCGGAAAAAAGGGCTGCTTACTAACAATGACAAGAACTTACGCGTTTCATTTGCCAAAAAAGTCAGAGAAGAGTACAACAATGAGTTATGGACACAAAAAATTGCTTTCTACTTGGACGGAGTTGCTTTTGCACACAAGACCAACCCGCTTGATCAAGCACGAGCTCCTACTGGAAGGATCTACCGGAAAAAATCAGAAGGTCTCAATCAATATTGCACAGCGAAAGGGAGTAAAGTTGGATCTGGAGGAAAGATAGTCAAGTTTTTAGTGGCGATTTCATATAATGTAGGAGTTATTTTATGCGAAGAATATGAACATATGACGGGAAATTTTTTTGCGTCTTTCATTGATAAGACTTTTGAACAAATGTTTGTGGAATCAAAGAAAGGAAACACAAGACTCTTCATTCAAGACAATGACCCTAGTCAGAACTCAGCAATAGCAAAGATTGCTTTGCAACGAGTAAACGCACAGTTGCTTAAGATACCACCACGGAGTCCTGATCTAAATCCAATAGAGAACATGTTTAAATCAGTCAGTGACGACTTGCACGACAGCGCTATTGAAAAACAATTAGAGCGAGAGAGTTTCACCCAGTTCAAAGAAAGAGTGAAAGATACAATTGTTCAGTTTCCAGTAGCTAAAATAAACAATTTAATCGAATCCATGGACAGGCGTATACAACTTATACTACAAACAAAAGGACAGAGACTAAAATATTAAATATGTAGCTGTATGTTTTCAAAGGAATAATGCAATGTACATTTACAAAATTATCTTATTGAACTGATTACATAATAATCACTGATAATAGTTTGGAATTCACATGGACAAAATGTAATTGTTGTTGCTTTGTATTTCACAACAGAAGCATTACAGAATTTCATGTAACAATCGTTTGTGGCACCTACAAGTGTAGCATTTATGCCCTAAAACTGTGCGTAAAAAGGAAACTATCTATCGGCATGTTTTGCCTTAGTCGACTCACGTGCGGTAAAGGTCAACGGTTTACCGTTGTCACAATAGAAGTTGGTCTGTTGACAATCTTACTTTATTACATGTTATGGTTAACCGTTGGGAAAAGGCTGAATTTCACGATGCCATTGAAGCTGTTGTTAAAAATTCATGTGAATTATAAGTAATCTCTTATTCAAAGTGATTTTCCACAGAGAAATACAAATACGAAATGCGATAAAAGGCAAAAACTAATGGTAAACCGTCAGGTTTACCAGCGTCTGTTTACACTTTACACTTCTCTCTCCATCACGCAATACTCTAAAGTTGCATAATACTTTTATCTGAATATGCTTAGCTTCGCAGATCCTTCGCTGGGAATTCACTCAACACTTATCTATCCTTATGCCGAACTGTTATTGTTATTGTTAGAGCAGAGAATTAATTTTGCGAAACATCTTGGACATGGTGGAACGTTTCTTTGCTCGCAGTGTCGAATCTGCGAAAAGAAGTTGAAGATTCTCCACCTTACTCGCATCATTTCGGTCTCCCTCTCATCTATACAACCTCCCTTAATGAACACTAACTCATGTTTGCCTGTGCAAAATATTGGTGTATCCGTTTCAAATACAATGTCTTTAGCGTAGTGGCACTTCGGTGCTGGCAAATGAACTGTCTGCCCCTCCAAAAGTAGAAGCATATCGTGCCAAGGCAAGACCTGTGGACTCCAGCGAAAGTCATTAAGAAAAAGAACCTCAGCGGATTCAGCTCCAACCCAAGCAAAGTTGCTAGTTGCGGGATTAGTAAATGTATTGTAGATGACATTTAAAGGGTTTAGTAAAAAAGTTTTCCCACAATTGGCACTACCAAAGATTAAAATGTTTCGGTACTTGCCACGTCCTTTCTCAAGTAGCTCGCGTACAGCACTCTGAAAACTCCCACCTGATAGGTTATTCCGTGCGAGAGTATCCTCTGCAACGTCCAACCACTCTCCATTGCAGTTAGCGATACACGGACCTTCTAGAGCTTTGTGCAGTATTTCCATCCTTGTCTAGAGATTAATTTTTTTCTAAGTGTCACTTTGCATATTCTGCGCATGGTCAAAAATCTTCCCGCCAATTCAGACAATCTTAGACAAAAACCTTGAAACACTTTGAACATTCTCGCACCACTTCCGTCCCCCTCCCTTTTGCAATGTTGTTGTAGCCAGTGAAACACTGAAATGTCATCTCAACTTTGCACAGGGGAAAGGGGTGTTTCAAGGATTTTTGGCGAGGATTGTGTGAGTTGCGAAAAGCCATCTGGTTAATATCAGTTGTTGGCAGTTATTGTTAAGTAGTTTTCGTGAATAGTCGAGAAAGATTGCGATAGCGTGGTAAATGTTGCTGTAACTTTTGTTTGACGCAAGGAAAGAAAAACATTGATTTTCTAGTTTTCCGTAGAAATACTGGAACTGTTATTATAAGTCTAAAAAATGATATATAAGTACAGCCTGGCGCAGGAATCTCGCGTAGAAGAAGTTGAATTATACTGAGACATAAAGGTTAAGTGTCAGGATTAGTCACATAGTTAAGTGAGGAAAGTAAGTATGGTGTACAATAAGAAAACAACGGCTGAAGAACGAGCGCTCATCAGATTTCTGTACGTGGAAAAGAGGTATTCACTAAGAGAAATTGCAGGAAAAGTCGGCCGATCTGCAGCAACAGTAATGCGAGTGTTAAAAGAATCTAACAGTGCTTCAAGGCATTCGCGAACTCAGGCAAACGTCACCTACAAAAGAAGAGGAAGGCCAAGAAAGTTGTCATCTAGAGAAGAGAGACTCCTTATAAGGGCTCTACACAAATTGAGGCGTACAGAAGGTAACTTTACTGCCAAGCGACTAATGAATGAGGCAAACATCTCGGAAAGTAATGTGTCAGTTCGCACTGTGGCAAGATTTTTGAATAGCAAAGGATACTTTTATCTGCAGGCCCGGAAAAAAGGGCTGCTTACTAACAATGACAAGAACTTACGCGTTTCATTTGCCAAAAAAGTCAGAGAAGAGTACAACAATGAGTTATGGACACAAAAAATTGCTTTCTACTTGGACGGAGTTGCTTTTGCACACAAGACCAACCCGCTTGATCAAGCACGAGCTCCTACTGGAAGGATCTACCGGAAAAAATCAGAAGGTCTCAATCAATATTGCACAGCGAAAGGGAGTAAAGTTGGATCTGGAGGAAAGATAGTCAAGTTTTTAGTGGCGATTTCATATAATGTAGGAGTTATTTTATGCGAAGAATATGAACATATGACGGGAAATTTTTTTGCGTCTTTCATTGATAAGACTTTTGAACAAATGTTTGTGGAATCAAAGAAAGGAAACACAAGACTCTTCATTCAAGACAATGACCCTAGTCAGAACTCAGCAATAGCAAAGATTGCTTTGCAACGAGTAAACGCACAGTTGCTTAAGATACCACCACGGAGTCCTGATCTAAATCCAATAGAGAACATGTTTAAATCAGTCAGTGACGACTTGCACGACAGCGCTATTGAAAAACAATTAGAGCGAGAGAGTTTCACCCAGTTCAAAGAAAGAGTGAAAGATACAATTGTTCAGTTTCCAGTAGCTAAAATAAACAATTTAATCGAATCCATGGACAGGCGTATACAACTTATACTACAAACAAAAGGACAGAGACTAAAATATTAAATATGTAGCTGTATGTTTTCAAAGGAATAATGCAATGTACATTTACAAAATTATCTTATTGAACTGATTACATAATAATCACTGATAATAGTTTGGAATTCACATGGACAAAATGTAATTGTTGTTGCTTTGTATTTCACAACAGAAGCATTACAGAATTTCATGTAACAATCGTTTGTGGCACCTACAAGTGTAGCATTTATGCCCTAAAACTGTGCGTAAAAAGGAAACTATCTATCGGCATGTTTTGCCTTAGTCGACTCACGTGCGGTAAAGGTCAACGGTTTACCGTTGTCACAATAGAAGTTGGTCTGTTGACAATCTTACTTTATTACATGTTATGGTTAACCGTTGGGAAAAGGCTGAATTTCACGATGCCATTGAAGCTGTTGTTAAAAATTCATGTGAATTATAAGTAATCTCTTATTCAAAGTGATTTTCCACAGAGAAATACAAATACGAAATGCGATAAAAGGCAAAAACTAATGGTAAACCGTCAGGTTTACCAGCGTCTGTTTACACTTTACACTTCTCTCTCCATCACGCAATACTCTAAAGTTGCATAATACTTTTATCTGAATATGCTTAGCTTCGCAGATCCTTCGCTGGGAATTCACTCAACACTTATCTATCCTTATGCCGAACTGTTATTGTTATTGTTAGAGCAGAGAATTAATTTTGCGAAACATCTTGGACATGGTGGAACGTTTCTTTGCTCGCAGTGTCGAATCTGCGAAAAGAAGTTGAAGATTCTCCACCTTACTCGCATCATTTCGGTCTCCCTCTCATCTATACAACCTCCCTTAATGAACACTAACTCATGTTTGCCTGTGCAAAATATTGGTGTATCCGTTTCAAATACAATGTCTTTAGCGTAGTGGCACTTCGGTGCTGGCAAATGAACTGTCTGCCCCTCCAAAAGTAGAAGCATATCGTGCCAAGGCAAGACCTGTGGACTCCAGCGAAAGTCATTAAGAAAAAGAACCTCAGCGGATTCAGCTCCAACCCAAGCAAAGTTGCTAGTTGCGGGATTAGTAAATGTATTGTAGATGACATTTAAAGGGTTTAGTAAAAAAGTTTTCCCACAATTGGCACTACCAAAGATTAAAATGTTTCGGTACTTGCCACGTCCTTTCTCAAGTAGCTCGCGTACAGCACTCTGAAAACTCCCACCTGATAGGTTATTCCGTGCGAGAGTATCCTCTGCAACGTCCAACCACTCTCCATTGCAGTTAGCGATACACGGACCTTCTAGAGCTTTGTGCAGTATTTCCATCCTTGTCTAGAGATTAATTTTTTTCTAAGTGTCACTTTGCATATTCTGCGCATGGTCAAAAATCTTCCCGCCAATTCAGACATGTGTGAGTTGCGAAAAGCCATCTGGTTAATATCAGTTGTTGGCAGTTATTGTTAAGTAGTTTTCGTGAATAGTCGAGAAAGATTGCGATAGCGTGGTAAATGTTGCTGTAACTTTTGTTTGACGCAAGGAAAGAAAAACATTGATTTTCTAGTTTTCCGTAGAAATACTGGAACTGTTATTATAAGTCTAAAAAATGATATATAAGTACAGCCTGGCGCAGGAATCTCGCGTAGAAGAAGTTGAATTATACTGAGACATAAAGGTTAAGTGTCAGGATTAGTCACATAGTTAAGTGAGGAAAGTAAGTATGGTGTACAATAAGAAAACAACGGCTGAAGAACGAGCGCTCATCAGATTTCTGTACGTGGAAAAGAGGTATTCACTAAGAGAAATTGCAGGAAAAGTCGGCCGATCTGCAGCAACAGTAATGCGAGTGTTAAAAGAATCTAACAGTGCTTCAAGGCATTCGCGAACTCAGGCAAACGTCACCTACAAAAGAAGAGGAAGGCCAAGAAAGTTGTCATCTAGAGAAGAGAGACTCCTTATAAGGGCTCTACACAAATTGAGGCGTACAGAAGGTAACTTTACTGCCAAGCGACTAATGAATGAGGCAAACATCTCGGAAAGTAATGTGTCAGTTCGCACTGTGGCAAGATTTTTGAATAGCAAAGGATACTTTTATCTGCAGGCCCGGAAAAAAGGGCTGCTTACTAACAATGACAAGAACTTACGCGTTTCATTTGCCAAAAAAGTCAGAGAAGAGTACAACAATGAGTTATGGACACAAAAAATTGCTTTCTACTTGGACGGAGTTGCTTTTGCACACAAGACCAACCCGCTTGATCAAGCACGAGCTCCTACTGGAAGGATCTACCGGAAAAAATCAGAAGGTCTCAATCAATATTGCACAGCGAAAGGGAGTAAAGTTGGATCTGGAGGAAAGATAGTCAAGTTTTTAGTGGCGATTTCATATAATGTAGGAGTTATTTTATGCGAAGAATATGAACATATGACGGGAAATTTTTTTGCGTCTTTCATTGATAAGACTTTTGAACAAATGTTTGTGGAATCAAAGAAAGGAAACACAAGACTCTTCATTCAAGACAATGACCCTAGTCAGAACTCAGCAATAGCAAAGATTGCTTTGCAACGAGTAAACGCACAGTTGCTTAAGATACCACCACGGAGTCCTGATCTAAATCCAATAGAGAACATGTTTAAATCAGTCAGTGACGACTTGCACGACAGCGCTATTGAAAAACAATTAGAGCGAGAGAGTTTCACCCAGTTCAAAGAAAGAGTGAAAGATACAATTGTTCAGTTTCCAGTAGCTAAAATAAACAATTTAATCGAATCCATGGACAGGCGTATACAACTTATACTACAAACAAAAGGACAGAGACTAAAATATTAAATATGTAGCTGTATGTTTTCAAAGGAATAATGCAATGTACATTTACAAAATTATCTTATTGAACTGATTACATAATAATCACTGATAATAGTTTGGAATTCACATGGACAAAATGTAATTGTTGTTGCTTTGTATTTCACAACAGAAGCATTACAGAATTTCATGTAACAATCGTTTGTGGCACCTACAAGTGTAGCATTTATGCCCTAAAACTGTGCGTAAAAAGGAAACTATCTATCGGCATGTTTTGCCTTAGTCGACTCACGTGCGGTAAAGGTCAACGGTTTACCGTTGTCACAATAGAAGTTGGTCTGTTGACAATCTTACTTTATTACATGTTATGGTTAACCGTTGGGAAAAGGCTGAATTTCACGATGCCATTGAAGCTGTTGTTAAAAATTCATGTGAATTATAAGTAATCTCTTATTCAAAGTGATTTTCCACAGAGAAATACAAATACGAAATGCGATAAAAGGCAAAAACTAATGGTAAACCGTCAGGTTTACCAGCGTCTGTTTACACTTTACACTTCTCTCTCCATCACGCAATACTCTAAAGTTGCATAATACTTTTATCTGAATATGCTTAGCTTCGCAGATCCTTCGCTGGGAATTCACTCAACACTTATCTATCCTTATGCCGAACTGTTATTGTTATTGTTAGAGCAGAGAATTAATTTTGCGAAACATCTTGGACATGGTGGAACGTTTCTTTGCTCGCAGTGTCGAATCTGCGAAAAGAAGTTGAAGATTCTCCACCTTACTCGCATCATTTCGGTCTCCCTCTCATCTATACAACCTCCCTTAATGAACACTAACTCATGTTTGCCTGTGCAAAATATTGGTGTATCCGTTTCAAATACAATGTCTTTAGCGTAGTGGCACTTCGGTGCTGGCAAATGAACTGTCTGCCCCTCCAAAAGTAGAAGCATATCGTGCCAAGGCAAGACCTGTGGACTCCAGCGAAAGTCATTAAGAAAAAGAACCTCAGCGGATTCAGCTCCAACCCAAGCAAAGTTGCTAGTTGCGGGATTAGTAAATGTATTGTAGATGACATTTAAAGGGTTTAGTAAAAAAGTTTTCCCACAATTGGCACTACCAAAGATTAAAATGTTTCGGTACTTGCCACGTCCTTTCTCAAGTAGCTCGCGTACAGCACTCTGAAAACTCCCACCTGATAGGTTATTCCGTGCGAGAGTATCCTCTGCAACGTCCAACCACTCTCCATTGCAGTTAGCGATACACGGACCTTCTAGAGCTTTGTGCAGTATTTCCATCCTTGTCTAGAGATTAATTTTTTTCTAAGTGTCACTTTGCATATTCTGCGCATGGTCAAAAATCTTCCCGCCAATTCAGACAATCTTAGACAAAAACCTTGAAACACTTTGAACATTCTCGCACCACTTCCGTCCCCCTCCCTTTTGCAATGTTGTTGTAGCCAGTGAAACACTGAAATGTCATCTCAACTTTGCACAGGGGAAAGGGGTGTTTCAAGGATTTTTGGCGAGGATTGTACCTGTGAGACCGTCGACAGTGTGTTAACATTGCAGGAACCTTATCTGATACTGAAGTATTGAAATCTGGAGTTCCCCAGGGCTCACTTTTAGGCCCTGTCTTCTTCCTCCTATTTATCAACGACCTCCCTTTAACCTGGAAGAACAGAAACGGCCTATTTGCTGATTATGCTACTTTCTATGCTAGTGCCTTAAATCTGACTGATGTTCAGTTACAACTTCAGTGGGATCTTTCTAATACGGCGACAGGGACCAAAGATCATGGCATGGCTGCCCATTCGCGAAAGACAAAATTCATGATAATTGGTACTCGAAGAATCTGCCCTTTCGCTGTGTTTGGATGGTAGGCAGCTGGAGCAAACTCAAGAGGAACGTCTCTTGGGACGACCTCTCCCTATCTTAGTCATCCGACACGTAGCTTATCTGAGGAAAAAAAACTCCTAAAGCGCGTTGCTGTTCTGCCTGTTCTGGCCCGCATTAAAAAATTCCTTCCGGTTAAACATCGCACCATTTTATTTAATGCTAGTGTTAAACCTATTCTTAAGTACTGTGTCTCCGTTTGGGGAAATTGTAATGCAGCATTATTGGATGAGATTTTTAAATTTCAAAAATGATGTGCGCGTATTGTACTAGGTGCTCTATTTCAGGCTAGAACCCTGCCACTATTTCTGGAACTTAAGTGGCTACCCATCAATCAAATCTGTATTGAAAGAAGACTACTTGTGCTCAAGAAAATCCTAGATGGACGTGCACCAGATTTCCTCTCTAAGAAACTGTTATCTTTGAAATGCCACAAGTCTCATGATACAAGGTCTCGGTTGCCTTATCGGCTTCCTATTCCACGTACCAATAGCATGAAGAGGATATTCTTTTACAATGCATTTAAACTGTGGAACAATGTCAGTGAAAATGCTTTAGTCCGCTCTTCTGATGTAAAGAAGTTCAAAAGAGATTTCTTTGATTCAGTCATGTGTAAATTTACGCCTGACGGTTTTAAAATTGACAGAATTCATTAACTTTGTTAAATGACTTATAGTAGGGCGGATATGTGCAGATTTGGGGCCGAATTGTTCACTTTTTGTTAAAGGCACCCAATTTTCAGGAATGACAGAACTAATCCTGACTATTAATACGTGATACGGTGCCA
This sequence comes from Porites lutea, assembly GCF_958299795.1. NCBI lineage: Eukaryota > Metazoa > Cnidaria > Anthozoa > Scleractinia > Poritidae > Porites > Porites lutea. Next base: position 4,595,713 of record NC_133205.1, on the reverse strand, counting down.
TCGAAAATTTGTCCTGTTAGACCGGTTTTTGGAGTTATTTCTAAGATGGCCGCCATTTTGACTGTAAGTAAATATCACGTAACCGAAAGTACACGAAATTTAGCATGTTAAGGTCAAAATGGCGACGAAATTGTTTGTTCTATGTTTCTCCGGATATTCATGTCGTATAAAAATTTCAACTGTGTTACAAATTAGCGGTTTCAGTGAGAAAACCGGAAGTAAGAGTGGGATAAAATGGAAAATGCAACTCATTCAAAGCAATTCATTTAGCGAATTAAAAAAAGGTGAAACAATGATTCACATTTTTAAGCATAGGAAAGGCCAAACATACGAACAAATTAAACTACCAAAAGACAAGAATATTTCTTTTTACTTGTTTTAACCCTTTAAGTCCCATTAGCGACCAACTTCGATTTTCTTCTGACTCACAATATCCATACAAGGTCAAGAGATTAGGTTTTTAGAATTAATAAAATTATCACCTAAGAGAAAATGCTTTGATCTTTTATCAAATTCTCTCAACTTATCCTTATAAGGAAATATACAGAGATCAGTTTGGAAAATTTGTATGTGGGTATAGGGGCTTAAAGGGTTAAAAGAGTTGATCCACTATTAACTAGAATGCAATAGAATGCTTTGCGGCTTTCAAAGTAATTTGGGATATAATAGCTCCTGCGACCACCATTTTGTGTTATTGATGAGTATAAATAACACTCTGTGCATGTACATATTGGATTGAAACTGCTTTCACGATAATGTCTGCTCATTTCAAAGTGTACCATTTTCAAAATATTTTCGGGAAATCCGTTTGGGAGGCAAATGGGTCCCCTACTCTTTACAAACAGTGTCTCGGTTCTTTAACTTCCACAGCATTTCAAGATATGAACAAGAACTGTGAGACGAGGCTTACGGTTTTTTTTCCAAGAAGACTAAAAAGTGTAACCGTTTGCAGATGACATTGAAAAAGCTGCATTTCTCGTCATTTATTTAAAGATCTTGATCGAGAGTTGGTCCTGCCGGGGTTTAAAACCCCGGCTTCCCGTTCAGTAGACCGGTGCTTATCCAAACCGGGTGGCGGTTTAATTCATCTGTGTTTCACCATCAAGTGAATCTGCGCCTCTCTCGACAGAAATGAGAGTGAGGGAGTGAGGGCGCCCATTCCTTATAAGACCGGTGGCTTCTCTTGGGCTTCCTCGCCATGAGAGTTTAAATAATTAGATTTCTTTTGCTTTGTACAACTTATGGCAAACAAAACAATAAACAATAAACAATTAGTCTCTTATCTTCACTGTAACCACCCCCAGTATGTGGCCCCCCGTATCATGGACTGAGTAGCACTGATCATCATGCTAAAGTTCACATGCAAGAAAATAAGGGAAAAGCGTTGTCCGAATATGCATCCTTTACGTTAATCCCCTGAACATGTAAAACGTATTCTGTTGGATAAATTATGTGGCAAATATGTCGCACGGCGAAAAGCTTGAAGACTAAGATCTGGGGTAAACGTGTATCAGGAGCTACTAAGAAACTGGAATGAGCTAGTTTTTTAGTAAAGATCGAAATAAGCAGGTGCTTTTTAGATTCCTTGCACATTGAGCAACGCCTTGTCGACAATGTCGTCTAGGGCCAGATGTCCAGTTTTTTCTTGCATCATTTGAAGTCAATTTGCTAGAAAGCATTCATCGTCATGCTATATCACAAAGAAAATTCCCTTCTTTTAAGATATTTAGCAATTGATGAATGAGGCTGAGTAGGATATGAAGAATTAAACAGATCGAGGAGGGTGTTATCCACAGAGGCCGAATGCTTTGTTATTCATTCAAAATAATTCCTAGTTTAAAAACATGGCTAAAACATGCTTACCTGCATCGATGTCAAGTTTATCTTCGATAGTGCACGTTTACGTTTGTCCAGCTCCGCAAATATTCTCCAAATAGCAGATATCGCCCTCCGAGTTGTCTTCTTGCTGTTTTTGCTATGTTTTTAGCCATTACTTCGCCTAGTTCCAGCTGTAGTTCTTACTCTTGAATTGAGTGAAGTGTCCGCCATTTTTAGTTTTCACAACGAAAACAACTCAACCTCGTCCCCAGGTCTTCTCAGTTAACGGTGCATTAACCTGTAGAAGGCTGCATTTTTGACGTCATTTCCTCGTTAAACACAAAATTCTTCCAAATTTGGTCATCAGTAACTGGTTATGGTGAATTATGCCTGTATTTTAGCCAATCAGAATTGGGGAAATGTTTTGAATGAATAATAAAATATATTAAAATAGAAGTTAAGTCTTTCCATAAGTCTAATGTTGTTTGTGTCCAAGACATTTTCGTTAAGTCCACTCTCAGTTCTAACTACCCATGAAGCTTCTCTACCATGAAGCCAAGTTAGCTTCCCTATCATATATGTTGGTACTGAGGTACATCTACGCTACCTTGCAGCCTAAGAGATTGCTAGCGTATTTCATAAAAACGCTGCACTGGCACTTCCTCCGTTCCATGCATTCACAGAATGTGACAAGGTGAATACTTCTGGTCTATGCCTGCGAAACCTGGATATTGACAACGGACCTCTAGAAATAATTGGAGTGGTTTTCACTTACACGTTCTTCTATACGATAGAAAAAGTAGTTCTTTACCTTCAACTGACGAATCCAAAAGTAGTTTCTTTGACCTGGCCTACATTACTTAAACATTCCAAGGCCTACAGTCTGCAAGATTGGGGCTGGATATCTCTAAGGGGAGAGTGGCGACTCTCCTGCGCACCACTGTCAGAAGTTAAGTTAAGCGTGGAACTAGTCAAGCGTGGAACTACTCAAGTACGCTCGTAAGAAGGGCTGTGCCCAGAAGAGTGACAATCGTGAAAGGCAATCCTACACTCTTTTTTCGATTACAAGCATTCGTCTGCATGAAGTATCAAGTCATTAGGTAACCGAAATATCACCCGTTATTCTTCGATATTCTGTATCATAGCCAAAGTAGGCTCAAGTTTAGTAATGGACTATACACGATGAAAATAGTAAATTGAGTGTATACATCAGGTTAAAAGAAAATATTTAAGTAAAGAGAACCAGCGGGCACAACAGAAGTTTAATCTCATTCCTTAAAAGTTCCGACTCTGGTAGTTTTACTTCCGGTCTAGCTGGCGGTCGCTTATATCTTCTCTATTCTATTTTTTTTTAGACAATTTGCGTTGAAATAATATCTTTTTATATGAAAAAACAGCTGCCTTAGGCTTTTTCTGACATTTTCTTATCCAAGTTTTTTTTGTTGTTGTTTTTGTTGTTGTTTTTTTGTTGTTTTTTTCATCTTTAATAACATTTATTCAATCAACAATCAACAATCAAAAATACTTACAAACACTACGATACTTACACTACTTACAATACAATATTTAGAATACAATAGACTAAGGTACTTACTCTGTTTACAATGTAAAGACTTACAATACTCAGTACTTACAACACTACCTACTCACTACTCACACTACAATGCACTATTTACAAGCAGTTCTAATTAGTAATTGTACTTCAAAACCAACATTTACAAAACCAAACATTCACAGTAAACGCACTTATATCTTAAGTGTCTTAAAGAGGCAGCGATTGTGAAGCAAAAGATACACCAGGTTAATGCTGGAGAAAAAGAGCAGAGGATCGAGATATACAACTGTATACAGAATCAAAGGCTTACTGAAATAAGGAGCTCACATTTTCCCATTTTTTTGGTAAAATGGGACCTGCAGTGGTCTCTATGTGGTAGAATGATTTGAGGTATTGCAGGAAGCCTGCTATCTTTGGCGAGGTTTCCCTTCTTTTGCTAATCCAGATGTAATTTCTGGCTAGAAGGAAAAGGAAATTAATTTGCTGGCAGTTTTTTGAAGAATCCGGCTTTAGACCAAGTGCAACAAATATATCTAATGTGTAATGTTCCGGTGTAATGTGGAGCAAAGTCAGCTTAAGAGATAAACTATGCCAGAAAAAGGCCACTTTAGGACAAGACCAAAAAAGATGAAGAAGTTTCTCCGGTTCATTATTACAAAAAGAACAATTTGGGTTGTCTTTTACGCCAATTTTTTGCTGCAGCTCAGCTAGTGCTAAGAATTGTTATGTTCATCTTTCAAATGTTTCACTTTCGTAACGCCTCGATCAAACCATTCTCGATAGAAGACGGGGCAGTTATCGATTCTAATGAGTGAGTTGTACCATAAAGTTTGTTCAAGAAATTGTTTCTCGGACGTTATGTTTTCATCAAAATTGACTTCCGCCCAGATTGAAAGTATCTCTTTTATAAAGTTATTCTTAATCTTGAGATTCTCAGTGGTATCTTTCTTGTTTAAATTACTAGTGAGGACTATTGTGCCTCCAAATCGCTCTAACTCCATATCAAAAAAATATTTCCATTTTCCCTGGTTCTCTTCATCCAGATATTTTTTAATCCATGTAGCTTTCAGGGACTTGTTAAAAGACTGTATGTCTATCATTTTAAGTCCTCCATTAGCATAATCGTTTGTTATAATGTCTCGTTTGATTTTATCTCCTTTTCATTCCAGAGGAATGAAAAAAATAACTTGTTTACTCCTTTGATAATTTTCACATTTGTATGTAAAGGTGAGAGCACATAAACGAGCTGAGAGGCAACCAGACTTTTTAGGACCGTTATCTTTCCAACTAGGGTAAGTCTACGGTATTTCCAGCAGCTCAAAACATTCCGGACCTTATCTAGTTTTTCATTATAATTTAAAGTTGCAGTTGCTTCCGGATCGTTTGAAAACCAGACACCTAAAGCTTTAACTTTACACTTCGGCCATTTAAAGTTTCTTCCGAGAATTGATATTTCATCTTTGTTACAATTTGCCCCAATCCAAAAGGCTTCTGTTTTTTTGTCATTAAGTTTTAAGCCAGAGACTTCATAAAAATCGTCCAGTGTTTTGAGAGAGGCTATTAACGATTCCTTTGTTCCATCTAGTATAAGAGTTGTATCGTCTGCATACTGACTTAGTTTTATTTCTTTACCGTTTACAAAGATCCCTTTAATACTTTTATTTTCACGAATTGCCTTAGCTAAAACTTCTACTGCCAGAACAAACAGATAAGGTGAGAGGGGACAGCCTTGCCTTACACCTTTTTGGATTTTCTTATCCAAGTTGCTAGAATTCAGACGTTTTAAAGAAAATATTAATTTCATGCTTTCAACAGAAAGTGAACAATTCAAGCACATATCTGCTCTACTATTATATTTTCTTAAAGTACTCATTAAGTTTTTTTATCCATGTGTAAATTCTAAAAAAATCTGATATTTACATTATTTCTTACCTTAGTATTCTAGTTTTGTTGGATTTTTTTAAATTTTAGTAGATTCATGGGGCCGTAAGGGATGATAAAGTTGGTCTGTAATTATGGACCCTATTAAAAAGTGTTCAAAGTGTTCAAACACTGTGGCCACTCATCGCATTTCAAAATGTCATTCTCCTCATTGAAACAACCCCTTATTTATCTCATGCACGATCATAGACTTTCGTGTCAATTGAGTGACGTCTTCTTTGGCTCTGCACAACTGAGGACAAAAATATTGTACAATTCTTGGCTATAAGCTATATAAGCTTCTTGGCTATAAGCCAAACACCCGTCAATTTCATGGAGTCATTTTCAATGTTTAATACTACCAACGATTCAAAAGTAGTCATTACTTCTAAAACTCATGATCAAACAACACATAAAGCGAAGTAGCCAAAAAATGAACCTGGCTAAACGAATTATCGTAAGTCAAAAGATAGAGCACGTTTCCCGTAATATGATATAATGAAGTTTGAAATGTCATTCCTCACGCCCACACCTGACAGTAAGCACGAAAATCGCTCGAACTCTTGGGTTTGATCCAAACGCGGTTTAAACTCAAAATATTTTTTACAGATTTAATCCCTGGATTTAACACTTAGTAGCAGTAGTTATTACTCCACAACGTAGTAGATATTACTCTCCACATGGCTTTGAAGAAATGAAAAATAACTTAACAAAATATGATGTTGAGCACAGCTTTTCAATCTTTCCTAACAACATAAGTTTACTGATGCTTATATTCTACCACTAAATTTTCCTTATTACAAATCCGTCTTTGGTTTCATGCACGATATAAGAAATCAAAAGGTACCCAGTGACTTTTTAAACCTATTCAGCGATACTACTAGTATTTATTCTTATAAGAAGGACATATGCCCAGTGTCTTAAAAATTATCGTGATACATTCGAATTTTCAGAAAAACCCAAGACGGAAGACAAGTTGATGGGCCAATTGGAATGATGTCATAAGTCCACAGCAGGCACATAACAAGAATTTTGCTCTTTTATCAACAAAAAGAGTCGTTCTTTGGAGAAAAAAACTAAAATAATCAGTTCAATGAGACAAAACTTGCGGTAACCATATCCATTGAAACAGAGAGGGAATCTTAGGGCCTTGGCTGGGATATGTGTATTTTACTAGCGTTTTTTAGAGCTTGCAATTAAACGGAAGTCTTATTCCTGAGACGTCCGCACATTTTAATCGATTGTTGAAAACGTCATCAAGTCCACGCGCGACTGCCTCAGAGCAAACAATCAATGCAGAATATTGTAATGGCTACTGTTGAATTCTCTCTTGACAACACTGGATAAAAGTAATTACGAATTTCTCGGGAAACAAACTTCCGATTAATTGCAAGCTTTTAATCGGCCTAAAAATAATATTTAACAATTATTCCACGAGTGCACGTTGGATATGAGATTGTAGAGAGCCAACAAGGCGCGTAGCGATTTGGCTATAATCATCTCATATCCAACAAGCACGAGTGGAATAATTGTTTTATTAAAAACGCCCACAAAATATCGAGAATTCTTCCCGACTTTATTTGTAAGAACAACCGATTTTCAGCTTGTTTTTAACTTTGAGCAGACGTGGAGAGCATGGTGTAATGGCCCATATACCATGATGGCTAAGCCGTAACCAGAGCTCTAGAATTACATTATCCAATGATTCAATTTTTAATAAATTATAATATATTATCCCAAGAGGTTGACTGGGCCTTTCCCTCTCTGTTCCATAATCCTCTTTTAGGTTAATTGTTTTCATACCTGGCAAAAAGTATCCATCCACTACAGGTCCAATGGGCCAATCATTTCCCTTGAGAAGGATTTTAAGCTGCGCCTTTAGAATCTCATCCACTGATTTCTCCTTCAAGCACTGTTTAAGGGAGGAAAATTCACATCCCACTAACTGTGAAAGGCTCCTGAAAAAGATTTAATTAATAGTCAAAGATTAATTGAAACCCCTTCTAAATTAAAGATAAGTGCTACCATGATTCAGTGCTACCTGAAAGGTTTTTATCTCTTTATGCGTCTTTGGTAGTGAACTGAAAAACCGTTAAAAGCGTCTTTCGTTAAGGGCACGAAGAAAGGATCGGACTAACAAAATTGTAGCCTGCGCCACACTGACAGACTAAACTAACCGAGGTAAATTACATGTGCGACTCAGCCTACAAAATTGGTGAGCCGGGTGAGGATGATCCGCGCATGTAGGATTGAGTCGATGTCCTCTAAAGGTTTTTACCACTTTATACTACCTTTCTAGTCTACTGGAAAACCGTAAAAGCTTCTTTCTTTTAAGAGCGAGTAGTAAGGACTATCAATATTGTTCGGCCAGGGAAGGAGTGCTTTTCAAGTTTTTTCTCGCGCAGTTAGGATGAGTCAATGTTTTTTTTTGTTTTTCAAGCAAATGTTTAAGGAAAGCGAGCATGATAACAACTTCTCGTTCTCGTACTTAGAAAGCAGCTTGTGAAACATGTATCGATACGAACACGCATTTCAGTCTGTTGCCGCAAGTGTTTTCTCATCGCGTGTTAACTGTATTTTACGAGTTCAGCTTTACATTCCAGAAAACATTTTTCAAACGTAGATGAAGTAAAAAAAAGAAGGCTTTTAAATTTCTACTTTTTAACCAGCTCTAGATTTTAAGCCAAGCAGTCGGAAGACTCACAAACGCGCGTACCCAAGAGCAAATGAAAGGGGAGGAGAGGGAAACGCCCATTGAAGCCCTTGAATATCTGAATTTCACCAAAATTACTTTTAGACCAAATAAACACCTGAAATTTATCGGAAGATGGTTTCTGAAGAGGTCCTTAAAATTTTATTCAGTTTCGTAAAGAGAGAATTTAACGATCGCCCTTACAATAGCGATACTCACGCCGAGGTCACCTATTGATATTAATGTGCTAACCAGAAGCGCATTGGTTTTTGAGACAAAAGAATCTATTGTTTCACTCGTTACAAATCTGAATAACAAAAAAAAATGTTTCTAAACAGTGATGTCTCCGATATTCTGCATTGTTTGCTTTGACAGTCGCGCGTGGACTTGATGACGTTTTAAAGAATCGATTAAAATTTTCAGACGTCTCTGGAATAAGACTTCCGTTTAATCACAACCTCTAAAAATAACTTTAGTCAAATTCACATATCCCGGCCAACGCCCTAAGATTCTCTCTCCGTACCAGATTTCAGATTTTTACAAAACTTTTTTATACTCTACCTGGCCACCGAGTCAGCTTCGTGTCTTTCTAAATAAGAAAAGAAGGCTGTTGCTGTTCCACTCTGCAAGATTGCGTTCTGGTACAAACCATTAGTCAGCGGCGACAACATCAACAATCCAACGCTTATTCCACCTGCCGACTCACCAAATATGGTCACTTTATTGGGGTCGCCGCCAAAACTGAAATATATGAAAAGTTTAAGGATGAATTAAACTTTGTTTACAACATTTTTACTCCCTACCGGTGGAATTACTTCACTCTTGGTGTCAAACTCCATATAACCTACCCACCTAACTGATGCTTAACCCCCTTCGAAGATGCGCTTTCTTCTTGCCGTATAAGAAGTCTTTGAGATAAGCAACCCCTTGTATTCATCTCAATTCGTACATCGTTCCAGTCTGCGAACACTTTTGTTCAGGCAAAGCGAAAAGGAAGGTTATCCAGGAGAAAACGTTCGAGGCGTACCGCTATCAGTTCAGAGACGCATGCAGCTTGGCACTGTATGCCAATATCTCCGTTGCAATATCTGTATACACGCGTTTCCGTAGGAGTGTCAAACCATCACTGAAATCATGTAATTCAGAATGTCGCACATAAAATTTTTGATGTCTAGTTAAATTTCATTCATAACATTGACTTAAATTGTACTCCTTTTATAACACCCAGAGGGATTATAAAATCAAGCTAGAACTAACATTTGCCTTAAATATTCTGAGAGAACCGGGACTGCCATGAGATCATACATTCAAACCAAACCTGCATAACTAACCTTGCGATGTTTTTATTGACCCATCTCATGGCCTCTATTTGATCCATCATTCCGTAGTTGCCTGTGAGATCGCCACTATTCGAGCTCAGAAAACCAAGGACTCCCAAGCGATACGCTGCTGCTACGACAATAACGTTTCCTTCGGTCGCCAACAGAGAACCATCGTAAAATATAATGTCGCCTTCAGCAAACCCTCCACCGTGAATCCACAGCATCACCGCAAGACCAGAACTGCTGTTCGCGTTTTCGGCAATGTAAACACTGAGCCGTAGACAGTCTTCGTCAAAGAGAGGGCGTAAGTGTTGAGACAAGAAAGTCACAGACTGAGGACAGATACTGCGTGTTGCGTTTGCGTGCAGAGTTGAAGTCCACTTGTCCGGTGGAACGGGATACTCGAAACGCTTCGCCTTTGCAAACGGGATTCCCAAATAGCTTTTAACAGTCTTGTTTGTCGGGAGTTTAGTTACAGACCCGCTGACTGGGCCGTAGGTGGTCGTAACAGTAGGAGCGGTCATAGAATGAGATCGCGAAACAACGAAGGTTATGAACATGAAGGGTAATACTGTAAACGAATACATGGCCTCAATCGCACTTCGCTTTGGTGGTACAAAATTTATCCGCCCCTTTTCTAGCAGTTCTTTTCATGTGACTGTCCACAGGCAACCCAAGTTCATACCGAAGAAGACGCTATGGGAGCGTGCACCTCGGCGTCATGGTTGTGGATTAATTGTTAATGCTGAGAATAGCAAGAAATGATATTTTTCCGGATACCCTTCCATACAAATACCCTTACTTTTCTTCTTTTGTGTAACAGACATATTACCTTCTTCCCCGGAAGTCTGCTAGGTGCATGACCGCGTGGCTGTAACCCAATTCGATTATAATTTCTGTCATAAATATATTGCACATGACGAGATCTCAGTTCCACTTCCTTTATTTCCTCTACAACAACACTTTCCTTATGTACAGGTAACTCCACCTTCTCCATCAATGTATACCACACCGAGGATAATTAGCGTACAACATCGCAGCACAAACTAGAAATACTTATCTCGCAATAAGATATCTCAAACCAATTCAGAAGCAACTTCGGGGTATCCGAATGTAACCCTGAAACATTTCTGAGCAGCGCGAATCAATAACTCCCCGCACCGCCGAAATAAATGAGTTCCTCGAACTGAGAAAGAAATTGAGAATCTAACAATCCCAGCACTGAAAGACGAACTTGCTAAAAGGGATCTATCAAAAAAGGGAACAAATAAACTCTGGTTTTCCGATTGAAGTCATCCTTTCAAAGTACCCGCCAGTGCAGTCTCTGACCAAACTGATACTTCGCCTCTGTGTACCGCACGAGACGAAACCAACAACTTAGAGAACTTCCCATGCTTACCCCCTTCTATTAGATTTACAGAATGAAGTGAAAGATATCAAGGCTAATTCGTCTGCGGCATATACTACCTAACCTGACTTCTAATTGTGAGCTGACAAAGCTTCAAGATGAAAACAACGCTGGCTGCTCCCTGGCTAACACCAGAGACAAAAAGGTTGATGTTTGAGAGGGACCAACTGAAAGGGCTACAATTATCAACAATTCAGATGCTCATTGGACCGAGTATAAGATTGCTCGAAACAATGTAAATACTAATATCAGGAAAGTAAATACTGACTACTATAAACGGTATTTGGAAACAAATCTAGGGGATATTAAGAAATCATGGAAAGGAGTAAATTCAATATTGGGCCGAAATTTACCAACACCAGAAATAAATAGAATAGATGTTGGAGATAACTCATGTACTACCCCATTAGAAATCTCTAATGCTCTTAATTATCACTTTACTCACATTGGGCCTAGGTTAGCCGATAATATTCCCAAAACTGGTGTTTCTTTCGAGGAGTACAATTCGCCATCAGATTCTAGTTTTACCCTGAACGAGACTCACTGCGGTGTTGTTCACCGTTAAGTGAGTTCCCTTCCAGTCGACAAGGTTACGGGCCTAGATGGCATTTCTGCAAGGCTTTTAAAAGAAGCTTGTCCTGAAATCGTGCCTTCTCTCACCCATATAATTAACCTGTCCATTAGGTGTGGGTATTTTCCAGGCGAGTGGAAAATTCCTAAAGTGTTATTTTTATATAAGGAGGATATTAAGTCTGATCCTAACAACTATAGACCTATATATATTCTATCAGTTGTCAGAAAAATAATCGAAAAGGTTATTTTCAAACAACTTTATGAGTACCTAACTCACAATAATTTGCTGGCAGGTTCTCAGCATGGTTTCAGACCGATGCATTCTACTTTGAGTGCCTTGCTTGAAGCTACTAACAACTGGTACTTAAATATTGATGATGGCCTAATTAACAGTGTACTCTTTCTGGATCTTAAGAAAGCCTTTGATACGGTTGACCACAGCACATTGTTGAAAAAACTGCAACTTTATGGTCTCGACCCGCATGCAGTTCAGTGGTTCAAATCATACCTATCAGTACTTATGTAAAATGGAACTCTATCAGACTATCTTCCAGTTAGTTGTGGGGTCCCACAAGGTTCTGTAATTGGACCTTTGTTGTTTCTCATTTATATAAATGACCGACAAGAATGCGAGCTGTCATCATCAGCACTCATGTATGCTGATGACACTTCGCTTACCCTTTCCGTTTATGACCCCACAACTCTTGAAGGAAAGTTAAACAAAGACTTGGATGACGTTCAAAGTGGCTGAAATCAAATAAACTCACATTAAATGTCAAAAAGACAAAATATATGATAATTGGAAGCCACTACCGACTAAGGCATTTAAATGGTGGCTTAAACGTTACTGTTGATAGTCAACAATTGACTAGGGTGACTAATTATAAATATCTGGGAATAGAGGTTGACAAGGCATTGGGGTGGCAATCCCAAGTAGCTACCATCTGTAAAAAGGTATCTGCAGGTATAGGGGCCTTGAAACGCATTCGTTCTCTGGTGCCTCGCCAAAAACCTACTGAAAATGTATGATGCTTTAGTCGCTCCTTATTTTGATTATTGCTCCGAAGTCTGGGGATGTATGGGAAAATGCCTGTGTGACAGACTCCAGAGATTGCAAAATAGGGCTGGGAGAATTATAACATTTAGTGATTATAATACAAGATCTGCGGATATCCTCCAAGACTTGGGATGGGATACCCTCGAGCAAAGACGCTTTAAACAGCTCTCAAAATCCGGGGTTCATTCTTAAAACGTGCGAGGTGCCTCGAACAATGTTTTTGTACCAAGGCCCCGTACTGAAGCTGCTAAGCGGGCTTTTAGCTTTACGGGGGCAGTCATGTGGAATGGCCTAGGAAATGTGCTTAAGAGATAGATAAATCTCAACTCTTTCAAGTCTACCCAGTCTTTCTCTTGAACCAGGGATTGCCTTGAGGGAGTTGAGGTAGAATTTATTTTGATTTTTGTGTAATTAGTCATAGGAAAGATTTTCTACATATATATAGATGTATTTTTAGCATTAGTGTAGTTTCTCTGAAAATTTTGTTATGTAAACAGCTCACTGGAAGAGCATTTTTAGGGAATTGATACCGTAAATAAAGCTTGTTGATGAAGCTTGTTGAACGCCTTGAAACAGAGACATCGTGACGTGGAAGACGCTACGACTCTTAAAGCGTAAAGCAAAATCCATTCAAGATGAAAAAAAAAGTTTAGTGACTGCTCTAAAACTTTTAAACAACGAAATTGCCAAAGAAAGTAAATATCGAGATGGTAGATATGAAAATATCAAGGACAAAAATTTTCATGATGAAGAAATCTGTTGGGTGACTGCATGTGATAACAAGACAATGCACAGAAAAAAACGAAAGCGTCAAATACGGGTAAAGGTAAAAGGTAAAAGTTAATTGAATCTCCCAATCAGGGTTTTTCAGACCCAACGTATATAAGCATATAAATAATTCATAAGATAAGTTTCACATCAGAAATCTACAGATCCATCGTTCAAGCGATCTACCGATCCAATTATCTGGCGATCTAAAGATCCACCGATGTAGCGATCTACAGATTCACCGATGAAGCGATCTACTGATCAACCGATCTAGCGATCTTCAGGTCCACCGATCTGGCGATGTACAGATCCACCGATCCAGCGACCTACAGGTCTACAGGTCTAGAAATCTACAGCTCTACCGCTAAAGCTACCTACCGATCAATTGATCTAGCGATCTACAGATCCACCGATTAAGCGACCAACCGATCCATCGATCTAACGATCTACAGATCCACCGATTAAGCGATCCACCAATCCACAGATCTAGCGATCTGCAGTCCACTGATTTAGGGATCTACAGATCCACCGATCTACTGATCTACTGATCCACCGATCTAGCTATCTACAGTCCCACTAATCAAGCGACCTACAGATCCACCGATCAAGTTATTTACTGACCCCCCACTCTAGCGATCTACAGATCAACCGATGTAGCGATCTACAGATCCACTTATCTATCGATCTACTTATCAACCGATCTAGCGATCTACAGGTCCAGCGATCTAGCGATCTACAGATCGACCGATCTATCGATCTACAAATCCACCGATCTCGCGATCTACAGATCTACCGATTCGCCGATCTAGTGATCTAATAAGTGTTTATAAGTCAATTGTCGAACAGTACTTTGACTATTGTTAAGAAGCAATAGTACTGATGATCCATTAATCTACAGATCCACCGATGCATCGATTTCCAGATCTACTGATCCATGATCTACAGAAGCACCGATCTAGCGTTCGACCGAACTATAGTCTACTGTTTCAAATCATCTACTGTTGCAAATTCATCTACAAATCCAACGATTCATCGATCTACTAATCCATTGACCTACAGATCCACCTATACAGCGGTCGATCCACCGTTCTACAGATCTAGTGATCCACTGGTCTAGCGATCTACCGATTCACAGCTACAGTTCCACCCATTCTAGACATGTAACAAAACTAGGGGGTGGGGGGAAGGTGATTCTATTATTTTCCACCCACGTTTTTTGACCCACTCCGCCTGCCAGCGTGACGTCACATAGTAACGGGCAAGAGCCCTCGTGCGGCTTGTGCAAATTAGAAAAGGGGTACAACAGTTATTGGGAAGAGCAAGGTCGAGGAAAAGCTAAGACGCTTGAAAATATCGCTATATATATCGCTAATTTGATCGTAAGAGTGTGAGCTTTGTTGTCGCTTTTACCTGCTTGTGTAAACCGTTTTGATACTTTTGTGTCCGTAATTGCATAAATTTGTTAATTTTTTTTGCAGGCCGGAAGCCGTGTTGCGGGATCGCCATATTTTTCACGGGACCGGCAAGGTCATCAAAACTGAAATCGTTTTTCTCTGTAAAATAGGCAAGGTCTAGTCTACAGAATAGGAGGTTCCATTCACAGATCACACATGCATGTTTATATTTCATCTATTCTTTCCCTAATTAAACCAACCTAACTTCATATCAATCCTTTCGAGTTTGGGCCTCTGTTGATTTCCTAGTTCTCCACCAACTTCAGTAAAGCTAGTTTGATCGCCTATCTACATCGATCGGCCCGTTGAACCCGAAATAGTGCGAAATAGCTTTGAAATACGCGCTTAAGCCATCTTTCCTCAAATGTATATTTGAATTCACGATAAATGCAGTGAGCTCCACCAGCGTCAAACAGCGTCTATGGCAGAGAAAAAATGGCTTTGATGTAACAAAATCATTTTTTTAAAACGGGTCTGGCACCTGTGGTGCAGTGGTCAAGGAGTTGCTAGCACGTGCAGATGAACCAGGTTCGACTCCGGCGATGCTGTTTTCTGTTTCTTTGTACCGTTTTTTTTCTGTTTAGTCTTTGCTTTTTAATCTTATTTTTCCCTTTGACCTGTTTTCCTTCATTCTTACTGCTGACCCTTTACAGCTTTGCGAGGGTTCTAGTCTGAGGCCCGTTTCAAGCGTCGTGCTACTGCCATGCAGAACTCACAGTAGCGAGCCGTTTGAAACCAAGTCGTACTACCAAGCCGTGTAGCAAGGCAAGCCTTGCCGTGCTACACGGCAGTAGCTCGACTTGGTTTCAAACGTCGTGCTACCGCTGTGTTGAACTCAATTCATAAATTATAAATACAATAGAATACATTTAAAAGTTTGCTAAACTGTTTCCACAGTTTTGTGAATTACTTTCGGCAACAGCCGTTCTATTCGACTGTAATAAATTCGACGTCTGAAACCAAGTCGTGCTTGTGTCGTGCTGCAGTCGAGCCACAGTCGAGCTACAGTCGAGCCAGCTTAGCACGGCAGTAGCACGATGTTTGAAACAAGTCTTTAACGCATAATCAAAGCGTTCCTAAAAAATAGGCAGTCTATGACTGAATGTAGCTTACTGTATAGCTTCACCTCAATAAGGGACGACGTCTCACATTTGCACACTTCATACAGCATTTACAGTATAAGCTAAATCAAAATGGATTAACCACAAGGGAACCAGGGTACAACAAATAGCAAGAAAAATGTGCGTATGCAGTCTGCAAGTGTGACATCGTGATACAGGGGGTACATGTCCTGCTAACGTTTAATAGGTACCCGTCTAACAGTTTGACGCAACGTGATAGTTTATTTGAGATGCTTGCTTAAGGTTTGTATTACATGTATTTCATCTATGAATCTTAAAAGCCAAATAACTATTATAATATTATTTCAAGGAACACTGTTAATAAGACACAGGGGCACCCAACGAGGATATAGTTCAAAACCACTTAACATAGTATTGTTCAACGTAGTTTAGTATTCAAACAGTAGATATAGGCATATTTTTATCCCCTAAAAACTTTTCATCTGTTCGGATTTCTTAGCTGAAAGTCTAGTGATCCGAAAATTATAGGGATAAAAACTTACCTTCTCGAAAACTTCAGCCAGGAAAAGGCTCGCGAAAATTCTAGGTGGCCTTTTTTGGGGTCAAAATCCGTTAAAAATGGGTAATTATACCATTTTGTAAATGTTCGAAAATCCTAGGAGAGGCAGGCAAGCAAGAAATTTTACAACAAATGCTCCGAAAATTCTAGATCTCAAATCGTCTTCCGAACAGATATTTTCCCGAAAATTGCCGTTGGGTGCCCCTGAAGACAGGGCAATAGCGCTAAAAGGAAACGATGCTAAAAATTACTAACACGGTTAGACAATACAACTACGGTCGAGCCTCCATGTGCCACCACCTCTGCGCATTCTAAACCTTTCGAATATTACAGGCCGTCTGTCGAGTCTGAAAGTGATCTCTTGCAGAAAGATAAGAGCCATGGTCCTCCAAGTTCCAAGTTCGTTTGCGGGGTTAGATTCTTGCCACAATCTTCCGGTATGTTTAAAGTTCCAGCTCCTTTCGCCAACGTCTTGGCAGTTTGCGGCATGTGACGATAAGAACAACGAGTAAGATTACACCTACAGCACCAAATACTCCTGTTAAGATGGCGAGTATCATCACCAGTTTATCTAAATTGGAGAAAAGACAGTCAACTACCGTAAATGACCCAATAAACGCCCCTTATCTAATAAACGCCCTCTCTGTGCTGTGCACATTTTATTAGACGCCCCCTATGACAATTACTCCAAAACACTAGAAATTAGCAAAAAGGAGCAAAATCATTCAATTCATTCAAGTTTCTTTCGGCCCTGCGCAGCTTCGCTCCGTTACAGAAATCCCGCCGAAATCACCGTTCTTATGTGTGCACAGAAGCCCTATCCGATATGGTTTTCGTGCGGGCAAAAGAGATATCTAGTATGGCCTAATAGATAGATAGATAAATACTTGTTTTGAGGGTTTCACCTGATATCCACAGATAATATGCGCGTAACCCCCAACCAAAAATTAAGAAAAAATAAATAAACAAAAATTAAGTAAATATTAAGTAATGATCCGGGTAAGGTGGATAGCAATTTCTTTTGTTATGCGGCAACGGTGCTTTCCACACATAGGAAAGTTCTCATTTTTACACAGAGAATGCATAAACCTACATCAAGGCCGTTTACGCAATAAAATGCATTTGCACTCCACTTTCAAAGGGTGTTTTTTTGTGTTAAAAGATTTTGACCAATCACAAGAGTTGAAAACAATAGCCAAGAAAAGTTTACAATTTTACATGTTCTTCACATAGGATTTCTCTGTTGTTCAATCTGAGACCAGATTTTGTTATATGGAAGATGGTTGGAAAGTAAGGATGAATATATGTACTGCTTTATGAAATTTTGTTAATTTTTGCTGTTTAAGCCAATCAGAAGTAAGTACAGACAAAAGAAAAGTTGGCACCTTTTTTGCATTCCAACATGTTCGTTGCCGTTGTTGCTATCGTTCTTATCTGGACCGTTTCTTAAATATACAAAATTCCAGAAAGTCCTACTTACAAACAATAGTTACAAAAATTATGGTCTTGAAAGGTATGTTTTCAGTTTCAGAGAAAAGACCTAAAGCTCACCGCCCCGTGACGCGACCATTTAAACTGAGGGAAGTTGAAAATTATAGCCTCAGTCATTGATTATAACCGTTTTCTCGTGTATTGATTATTATGCCCACAAGTGGTTTGCGTCTTCGAGTATGACTCGCAAGCCAATGCTTGAGAACGGTATTATGGTAAACGTTTCGCTGTAACAGCTGTCAAAAGATGTAACAGTGTACAGAATATACGTGGTCATGCCTATCTTATTAAATACCTCTTTTCTTAAAATGTATTGGTTCTCCCCGTTTTCACGTGCATATATAAACTAACCGATTCTCTACGCTCTACATGTATATCATGACATTTAAAGAATCCAAATTAAATCCTCACCTTTCTTATCATCAGATATTGCCTCAGTTGTGGTCGGCTTGGGGCTTTCTGTGGTTTGCTCTTCCACTAACTGATCTGGTAGAAACTCATTCCACAGCGCCATCTTTTCTGGACGCATTTTGGACCTAACTGTCAAGTTCGCGCCCAGGCCAATATATTCCTCTCGCCCAGCTGTGTACTGCGGCCACGTTGTCTCCAAAGGTGTCGGAGAATTGGGATTTCTAGCAATATAAAACAATATGTTTTACCATCTTGACTATATCAAGATTCTTAGATGGTTTGGTTTAGTTTATAACGAAGTCACGCCAGTGACCTATAACTATGCCAAGACCTTTGCCTATGGGTTCTTCTTACAGAAGCCTAACGTATTGGATTAAGCCTAGCACGAAATTATAAACTGTAACACTACTCTTCCTTGAAGAGATATTGGCCAAATTGAGACTCCACATGAAATCAGGGTTAGTGTCGTGTCAAATTGCCTTCTGGGACGCAATTCCATTCATTCAAATTACAATCAAACTTCTGTTAAGCTTGGCTAGGAGTAGTCCAAGCATTATCCTAGTATTTCCTCAGGGACAATAGATCCAGCAAAAAACGTAAGCGCACGTGAAAACTGCGACGCGCGAGGAAGGTTGGCCTATTAACAGGCTCTCGTGGCGTGTAGGACAGCCAAGAAGGTCGAACGAGAAGGGGCATACCTCATTGTGCCCCTGGGAGTCTGTTCGCAGGCGAGATGAAGTTGACACGAGGAGAGAATCAGGAACTACTCGTGATCTATTGTTATGTGTTGTGGCCCCCGAAGAAAGTGAGCGTCTTACAGGGTTCGTACCCTTTTTTGGAACAAAAAATTCAAGGACTTTCAAGGACACATTTTCCATTTGTCAAGGACTCCATTTAGTGCAAAAAAGAGCCTTGAGTCTATATATTTTTAGTTCTTCCACAACACGAGTAATTTTATCCCAAGGTCTTTCTGTGTTTGCTCCTTTTTCTGTGGAATCCACTTAAACTATAAAGGTAACAATCAATTTTTTATTTAAGCTCGATAACGTGAGGAGTGGTTGCCCAATCTCCCGAGCCAGGGGCTCATGTATTAAACGTTCGAGGATTCTGGATCGAATTGAAATTTAGAAATGTTGGTTTTTGCGTAACATTGAAAATTGAAAATCAAAGGATTTTACAGCATCGACTGCAATTTTCAAGGACTTTGAAGGTGCGTGCGAACCCTCAGGTCTTATAAAAATTGACCGCTTAAAAGAGGGCGGGTATCCCGTAAACGATATTAGTATCCAACTCAAGTAATCAATATTAAGGTAAAGGGGTCAGGGTAGTCTTAAAGGGCAGTATCGGTAACTGAGGAGGCGGATATGAATTGGAAGCTCCTGGAAAGTACCAATTCACGTCATTCAAGAAAACAAGTTTTCTATCACTTGGCCTGAAACGGAAGCCAAGTAAAGTGCTAAAATTTCTACTTACCCAGTCTTGGCAAAATTACTCCACAGCGTCATAAAGCTCTTAGCAAATCTTACTTGAATTTCACTTGTTTGATTTTTCTGCGTCACAAGAGGAAAGCCAAACGTGTAAAAAATATCTGCCCCATGATATATTCCGTTATCTTCTGGTATAGGTATACCAAGTACAAACTTGGGAGCTATCTCTAGTTGGTAAAAGTACGTTGGAACTTGCTTCTTCACAAAAAACTCTGCTGACTCCACAGCGGGAGCTTTGAAGAACGAGTCTGTAAAGAGATGGACGAGCTGCTCGCGTAGCACATAGGGGTTGCTGACGTTCGACCAGTTTGTGTATTCATAAATAAGCAAGTCTGTGATTCTCTCGGTTTGATGCCGGGTCCAAAGTCTGTTCTTTATCTCTTTCTTGAAGAGTGCCCTTGAAATGCCGTGTGAAATGTTGAGACCTTTAGTGATACCTTAAATACAAAAATATTTCGAATGTTTGAAATAATACTGAGAAATATATGCTAATAAGTTTGTGTAAATTAAGCTTAGGAATTTTGTGGTTAGGGCCTGAAGCCCTTCCTGACACAAGCTTACTGCTAACTCAAGTGTTTATGAAGGCGATCCACTATTTACTGTTGAATAATTCAGCCGGTTATAAAACCGAAAATTTTGATGTGTAGTGTTGATAGCGCCATCCATCTTTTGAGTGCCCGGACCCTCTATGGAAACTACGTGACGGTAATGTTCGAAGCCTACCCCACAGAAATGTTAACCTCTCGATCACAAGGCCTCTAACAGTTCAGGCTAGAAGCTGATTTATTTCCGTCTATTATTTGACCAATAATATCATAGGTGACGAATTACTCCTTAATTTTGGCGCGAAATTTCAGCGTTAATTTGTAATTTCACATGTGAAATTACAAAATTGCCATGGCAACCTTCCGTACGTCTCAGTGTCAAGATGGCGACGAAGTTTTAAAATGCCGTTAATGAAGATGTCAGGGCACAAAAAGACGCTTTAGAAAACCTGAACATACAAGAGAACATCAAGAACGATTCTAGCAGGTATTTTGCCGAAATAGTCTGAAAAATTCTGAACTTTATAAGCCAAATTTAAGGTCTAAACATTTGAGAGAGTGAAGTTCTCGATCGATACGATCCAGGATAAACATGTCAAAAATCCAAGATTGCTAACGTAATTCGTCACCCATGATATTAATAGGTAATCAAATGGTATACTCGTGAAATTAGGGAATAATTTCACTTGCGTTTTGTCCAAATCCTAATAATTTCCCTCACCTAAAGGCTCGGGAAATTATTAGGATTTGGACAAAACGCGCGTGAAATTATTCCCCAATTTCACTCGTCACCATTTGATTACACATACTAATCGTGGGATAAGTGAGTAGGACTTTTACCTGGCATCGGTATGACGAAAACGCCACCATCGTCCCGAGTTACCCCGACAATGACATTGGTAGCGTTGAACTTTCCAGCTTGTAAGAGCTTTGGAGGAGAATCTAGAATTAAATAAAAATGATGATGATAATGATGATGATGATGAATGAGCATTCCCTGAGTGCACTTTTGTAACATACAAGCGTGGTCTGTGTAGGAGTGGTGAGAATTCTTTTCTCTCCTGTAGCTATTCTCTTATTCCATACA
The DNA here is from genome assembly GCF_958299795.1 of Porites lutea. Classification (NCBI taxonomy): domain Eukaryota; kingdom Metazoa; phylum Cnidaria; class Anthozoa; order Scleractinia; family Poritidae; genus Porites; species Porites lutea. The sequence continues at coordinate 4,574,484 of NC_133205.1, read as the reverse complement.
GAAAGACACATTCTGGCAAATTTTGGTGTCAGACGGTTACTATGGGTTACGTGATATGACTTCACAAAAGACACGATTCTTGTTGAGAAAAAATGCAAGTTATCGCACGTTTTTGTATAAAACATGCAACAATTCAAAATGTTTTAGTATTAATAACAAACATTTAGGCCTGAAGAAGGAAATATGCCCAGTGTCTTTAAAACTATTGCGATAGGTTCGAATTTTCAGAATAACTCAAGACCGCAGACACATATAACAAGAATTTTGCTCTTTTATCAAAACAACGAGTCGTTCTTGGGATAGTAAGCACTAAAATAGTCAGTTCAATGAGATAAAAATTGCAGTACCCATATCCATTTAAAACTTCAACGTCGCCAGGAGTATCCTATAGCATTTTTTAACAATTTTGTCTGGGAGATGTGATGAAGTCAGGTCCCGCAATCCCCTGCGGGGGGTTGGGTTTGGTCAAGAGAAAATAATGGGACAGAGGGGGAATCTTGGGGCGGGATATGCGTATTTTACTAGAGTTTTTTTAGGGCTTGTAATCAAAGTCTCATCCCTAAGAAGTCCGCACATTTCAATCGATGGGTTTAAAACGTCATCAAGTCCACGGGCTACTGCTTCAGAGAAAACAATTAATGCAGCTGAATATTGTAATGGATACTGTTGAATTCCCTCTTGGCAACACTTGATAGAAGTAATTAGTATATACACTCAATGATCTTGGTGATTTAAGCAATCTGATTGGTTCGCTATCTCGGAGTATTCAACAATATCCACCTCCTAGCGAGTGGATAATGTGTGAGCTCGGTGTTTTTCCCATTTTTTTTAGAGAACGATCTTTTAGAAGTCAACAAAATCCCAGGGTTGAATTTTTTTAAGGCAAGAAAAGACTTGGAAGGATTCAAAACCGCGTTTTCCATTTACTGCAGCTGAGTTTTTTTTTGCTCGATGGATTATTTACAACTCCCGTTTATTCGCGTAGAAGAAACCGTTTCGTGAAGTACTCAGCGTTTCCTCACAAGAAAATTGGGCCCAAAAATCGAAGTTTATTTATGACAAACAAATTTGAAAGCAAATGTTTGCAAAATCCTACGTTTCAAGTAAATAGGAAGAAGAATGGTACAGGAAGACGACTTCTTACCTCGAGCAACCGAGCCGCCATTTTTGTCAGCACTTCATGCGAAGAACGACACAACAGACCCTCTTGGCTATAAACTTGGCGAATTAACAGAAAAAGCCCTACTTTTCCTCTCAGGTGAGGAAACAATTCAAACTTTAAACAGTTCCATTTAAGCCATTTCGCTGTTGTTTGCGAAGTGATGAACTTGTGAACTGCTATGTTTGAAAATTCTGCAAAGATCTATTTACTAAACTACGTCGATCAAATCGTACTTTTTAATGGTTTCCTCTCTGATTTTGTTGAGATCACTTCGTGTGTATATACTAAAACAATTATTCTTTTCAATCTGGTGAATAGTGGCTTTAGGAATATTTACCCCGCCGCCTCCAGCCTAGTTAACCTCGATTTCAAAGAATAATTGCTAATTACGAACCTCACGGGAAACCAACTTCCGATTAACTGCAAGCCTTTAATTGGCTAAAAAATAACTTTGGTGATATTGGGCGCGATCCATTCGACCAAAATTTCCGGAAATTTCGGTCCAAAACTCAATGGATCGGTTCGGTCCAACCGGAAAAGTTTCGAAAAAACTGGTCCACCTTTTGAGGTGGTCCACTTTTCCCGGTCGGACCGGTCTGAATTTTGGTTGAATGGATCGCGCCCATTATCTTAAGGGCTAGACTGGGCTTTTCCCTCTGTGACCCATTATTTCCTCTCAGGTTGTTTTCATACCAGGCAAAAAGTATCCATCCATTACAGGTCCAAGGGGCAGAACATTTTCCTTGGGACGGACTTTAAGCTGGGCCTTTAGAATCTCATCGACTGATTTCTCCTTCAAGCACTGTTTAAGGGAGGAAAAGTCACATCCCACTAACTGTGAAAAGCTCCTGAAAAAGATTTAATTAATAGTCAAAGAAACTCGATTAATTGAAAAACGTTTTAAATTAAAGGTAAGTGTTACCAAGAAGGTTTTCATCGCCTTAGGCGTCTTTTCCAGTAAACAGAAAAACTGTTTTAAGTGTCACTCGTTAAGGGCAAGAGAAAAGTATTGGACTAACAAAATTGTAGCCTATGCCACACTGACAGACGAAACTTACCGAGGTTAAATTACATCTGCAACACAGGCTACAACACTGGTGAGTCGGGTGAGGTGAAATTTCAATTTTTTACCTCGATGTAGGATTGAGTCGATGTCCTCTAAAGGTTCTTTCTGCTTTATATAGACTTGCCTACAAGTAGAGCTCAAATTTTTTTCACGAGCGCGAGGCGCGAGCGGTAGATTTTTTTATGTCTTCTGCGGCAAAAAGCGAGCGAGAGCGGGAGCCAACTACCGGAACCGGAAATTAGAAGCGAAGGACTTTGAGAAAGTCTATACTTTATACTACTTTTCTAGTAAACTGAAAAACCGTAAAAAGCGTCTTTTTACCAAAATTGCTTAAGCAAGGCAGGCAAGATTTCCATTTTTTTCTCGCGCGGTTAGGATTGAGTCAATAGGGACCTTTAGCATCAGGTTTTTCGTGGGAAACGGCAAACCGCAAACCGCAAAATGTCACGTGACCACGGCCTTGCGGTCACGTTTGCAGTTTGCAGTTCACGTTTGAACCGCAGGAAGGGCTTCCAGCGGTAAGTGATTTACGGCAAGGTTTTTTGCCACAAAAAGTTGTACAGCCTCGCGTTTAAAGGTATGAACTAGCCTTGTGTATCCGTTTGCGATGTGTTTGTTGGATTTTTGATCTCGAATCAATGAATTATTGCTGAGTTTTGGGCGATTAAAGTGATGCACTTCGACTTGATGAAAACAACATGGCGGCCCTAAACAATGAACGCGTAGTTCAAATCAATTTTATATTCCTTCCTGCCGTACTAACAAAGGAAAGTATTCTGTTCCAATCCAGAGTTAATTTTTTTTTTTCTATTTTGTTTCTGAATTCATAACTTAACTCAGTCCCTGTTTGGTTCCTATTTTTAACGTATCACTCTGCGAATATCATTTTATTTTGCTTATCTCTTTTAGACTGGGGAGCCCAGGCTTCATAAAGCCTTCTGGTTTCTTCTGGGCTCCCTTGCAACCTTACAATTCCTATATGTATTATTGTATTGTATTGTATTTTGGCTAAATAAAAATGAACTGAACTAAACTGAACTGAACGCTTTGCTAAAGTTTGAAATCTCGACAACGCGAAACTGCAAACGCGTAACTGCGGTTTGCGGTCTGCGGCTTGCGGTTTACCTGATGCTAAAGGTCTCTATTGTCTTTTTCTTCTTCTATTTTTTTTCAAGCAGGTATTTAAAGAAAGCGAGCATGAGTGTAATAACGTCTCACTCTCGTACTTAGAAAGCAGTTTGTGAACCATGCATCGACACGAACGCGCATTTCAATCTGTTGTCGCAAGCGTTTTCTCATAGCGCGTTGTTGTATTTTACCAGTTCAGCTTTACATTCCAGAAAACATTTTTTTAAATCGAAGATGAAGCAAAGGAAAGTTTTGTTTTAATTTCTACGTTTTAACCAGCTTTAGATTTTTAACTAAGCAGTCGGAAGGCTCACAAACGCACGCAACTAAGAGAAAATAATATTAAAGGGGCCTAGTAGCAGAGAGGGAAACGCCTATTGAAGCCCTTGAATATCTGAATTTCACCAAAATTACTTTTAGACCAAATAAACACCTGAAATTTATCGGAAGTTGTTTTCCGGAGTGGTCCGCAAAATTTTATTCAGTTTTGTAAAAGGAGAATTTAACAGTCGACATGACAATAGCGATTCTCACGCTGAAATCATCTATTGATTTCAATGTACTAACCAGAAGTGCACTGGTTCTTAAAACAAATGATTCTAAAAAACGATGTTTGTAAACAGTGATGTCTCATTGCATTGTTTGCTTTGGAAGTCGCGCGTGGACTTGACGACGTTTCAAAGAATCGATTGAAAATATGCAGACGTCTCTGGAACTAGACTTCGTTTAATCACAACCTCTAAAAAAACTTTAGTCAAATTCACATATCCCGGCCAACGCCCTAAGATTCCCTCTCCCTACCAGATTTCAGATTTTCACGAAATTTTTTATACTCTACCTGGCCACCGAGTCAGCCTCGTGTCTTTCTAAATAAGAAAAGAAGGCTGTTGCTGTTCCACTCTGCAAGATTGCATTCTGGTACAAACCATTAGTCAGCGGCGACAACATCAACAATCCAGCGCTTATTCCACCTGCCGACTCACCAAATATGGTCACTTTATTGGGGTCGCCGCCAAAACTAAAATATATATAAAGTTTAAAGATAAATTAAACTTGGTTTATAGTATTTTTATTCCTTACCGGTGAAATTACTTCACTCCTCGTGTCAAATCCCCCATACTCTACCCTCCTAACTGATGCTTAACCCCCCTTCAAGATGCGCTTTCTTTTTTCTCTTGCCGTATAAGACGTCTTTGAGATAGAAACCCTTTGTTTTCACCTCATTTTCGTCCATGCCGAACTTTTCTGTTCAGGCAAAGCGAAAAGAAAGTTTATCTAGGAGAAAGCGTTGCGCCAATATCTCCCTAGCAATATCTGCATACACTCGGTTCTGTAGGGGTGTCAAACCATGACTGACATCACGTAATTCAAACATTTGTATTCCGTTTTTACACTAGAAACCTGTCAATCTGACATTACACAAACGAGATTGGCATAACAAAATAAACCTCACTAAAAGAATCTTCGATGGCCAAACAAAAAAAAGGGACGGTCATCCGGCGGATAATTGAAGGACTAATATAAAGTTTCTCGGTTGGCTTCTTTTAGGGGCTGATTTCGAAGAATATCTGAAAACTAAAATATCGGAGAAAATTGAGAATTAGTTTAAACAGTGCATCGTGTCTTCAGGCGGAAAGGCGTCTAGCCTGCCTGGCAAAATTGAAACGTTTTCGCGTAGTCTTTGATTCTAGTTCCTCGTTCTTTGCTCCGAAACGGCATAGAAGCGCTTGCTCCGCAGGCTAGCCAGCAAGCTCTCTGGAAAGGGGGGGGGGGGACATTCTGGGGGGAAGAAAGAGGCCCCAAGGCTTCCCCCTACCCCGGAGAGCTGGGAGCTGTACTATAAACTAGACTGTTGCCCATAAATTTTTTTATCTCTAGTTAAATCGTATCAAGAAATGGTCTATTGAGCCAGATCAAATTCCTCAAAACAATAGCCTTTTGTCCTAGGTGTTGCTGCCGAAACCACACTGAACAGTCTGTTCATAGTAGTTTAATTTTCGACGTGACAGTTTATAATATTAGGGGGGAGGAAAGAGGTTTTTTGCTCTGAGGCGATGCTATTTTAACTGGGTCACTGAGTTGGACGTTGGGTACTTGATAGACTTGCTCACAAGTCGAGCTTTTGAGCGCGTAGCGCGACTGTGAGCGCGAAGCGCGATCGTACGAGCGCGGAGCGCGAGCGAGCGAAATTAAATTTGGCGCGCTGCAAGGGATAAAAGTCGTTCGTGCCGGGTCCTACCACACCAGACCAGAAAACCAAGCGAACGACTTTGAGAAAGTCTAGGTACTTGACAAAGGTCGTTTCCGCTGTGCAGTCGAGGATGCAAAGTCCTTCAGGATAAGTAGTAGATGACGATGACCGAGGGGAAAGTTACGCCACGAAGCGCTTTTTAATATCGTCAAGTAAAACATCGGGTTGTGTGAACGTTTTCTGCTTGCTCATCTTAACTACTATAACACATGATCAATTTACAGTTCAGATGTATTGTGCAGACAAGGCAGGCGTGTGTATTTTGCGGGTCGAGCAGGAAAACCGTTTCACTTTTGATCGGATCGTAACGTGAAGGAATTTTATTATAGCACTCCTAAGTGCTTTTCTACTCAGTGCTCTGAGCAAAGCAAAAAATAAGATTTCGGCTATACTTTTCCAAGCGGTTCAAAGAACGTCCTCAAACCGTTATAAAAACAACGCTTTATTCTTTGCACGTCCTAGCGCTGTGAATTGATGAAGGTGCGGTCTTTAATCCAACTCCTTTTTCAGACAATTATTCTTCTTTTAGTGGGCGCAAACTGCGTCCCATAATTCTCTTAACAAAAGAAAATTGACAAAAAACATTGAGTAAAAGTGTACCCTTTTTATAACACACAGAAGAAGTATAAAAACCAGCTAGAACTAACAGTTGCCATAAATATTCTGAGAGAACTAGGATTGCGATAATATCAAACACTCAAACCAAACCAACGTAAGCTTAACTGGTGTATCGGTCAAATTGAAGCTTTAACATCCCCCCCGGGCATACCCCGGGAATTTGACACCCTTGCCGTCCCGGGGAGGAGGGAATGATTATCAGAGTCTTCCAGGGGGTGGGGGATTTGATCCCCATGCGAAGGAGGTGGGGAATTCAAACCGTAGCCTCGATTTCATGTGAAATCTCTGAGCGCTTTGCACGTGGCGAATTATCATGGCGGACGCGGTGTTAGAGGGTCTTCGTTGAAAAGATGGTGCATTTGTGGCCAATTGGTCACGAGGAAAGGGCTTAAACAAGCTTTGTGCCGTATTTCAAGGTATTCAAATTATAATATTTTTAATATTTGATTCAGGCTTTGAATAAATACCCGCGATTCAATACAACAATAAAGAGCCCAACAGAGGTCAATAACTTTGACCTGCTGCATGTATGTTTATTAATAAGTTGAGCGATGATGCATATCGGTGAAATGGTCATGAATATCACATGTATGGAAAGTAATAATCTCAGTAGCTGGGATTTTTTTTATATAGGACACTTTCTACGTTGCATGACACACGAAGAAAAGCTGAGCATATTCAGTGACCTTGAAGCAGCGATTTCCGCCGCTTTGCACGAGTTTTGTTCGTGGTAAATACGCCTACAGTGTTTCTCATTTTTTGTTATATTGAAATTATGCAAATTACTTGCTGTATTTATAAAGATTTTGTTCGACAACTGAAGGCGTTTCTGCCGTCCTTCTGTTATTCGTGTGCCTGTGAAATGATAATTGTGCAAATACTTTGCACAATTAAGGACAAGATTATTGAGGTTAGGTTTAACGATTCGTGATAAAATATGTCAACCACATGTAATGTATGTTTAATATTGGGTTTCTTTTTATAAAGCAGTCCAGAATAAATTGGAATAAAAACTTTACTGTCTATTGTAACCTGTCTGCAGAAGCGGCTTCAAGAGTTCCTACATAATGGATAATATAGAAAGTCTTTAAGGGACGAACCATAGGAAATAACCGGAGGTGGGGTGACAATTCCCCCAAAACAATTCCTGCAAGGTAAACTTGTCTAAAAAAAAAATCCTGCAAGCGGTGATACCTAAAAACAATAAGTCATATGCCCTAGGAAAATATTCCTGCAGACAAGTGGGCTTTTAAAAAAATTCATGCACCCAAAATTTTTCACCCTCCCTCCGGTTATTTCTAATGGTCCGTCCCTAACTGTCCCCGAGGTGGGGGCATTTGATCACCTGAATGGACCCTAGTGTGGGGCATTTGAACGACATTTTGGCTCGGATAGGGGGAATTTTGAAAAAAATGTTCAAACAAGTCAAAATCCCGGGGTGTTGCCCGGAAGGGATGTTGAAGCTTCGATTTGACCGATACATTACCTTGCGATGTTTTTATTGACCCATCTCATGGCCTCTATTTGATCCATCATTCCGTAGTTGCCTGTGAGATCGCCACTATTCGAGCTCAGAAATCCAAGGACGCCCAAGCGATACGCTGCTGCTACGACAATAACGTTTCCTTCGGTCGCCAACAGAGAACCATCATAAAGTATAATGTCGCCTCCATTAAACCCTCCACCGTGAATCCACAGCATCACTGCAAGACCAGAACTGCTGCTCGCGTTTTCGGGAATGTAAACACTGAGCCGTAGACAGTCTTCGTCAAAGAGAGGGCGTAAGTGTTGAGACAAGAAAGTCACAGACTGAGGACAGACACTGCGTGTTGCGTTTGCGTGCAGAGTTGAAGTCCACTTGTCCGGTGGAACGGGATACTCGAAACGCTTCGCCTTTGCAAACGGGATTCCCAAATAGCTTTTAACAGTCTTGTTTGTCGGGAGTTTAGTTACAGACCCGCTGACTGGGCCATAAGTTGTCGTTACAATAGGAGCGGTCGTAGAATGAGATCGCGAAACAACGAAGGTCATGAACATTAAGGGTAATACAGTAAACGAATACATGACCTCAATCATATTTTCGCTTTGGTAAGTGGTACAAGAGCTGATCCGCCAGCAGTTCTTTCCATGTGACTGTCCACAGGTAACCCAAGTTCATACCGAATTAGTTTTGGGGTCGTCACGCAACGCTCCTTCCTCTATGTTTCATGCTTCAAGGAGGTGCATGATTTTACACAGGGGCATGCAGCAAACGACATAATTTAGGCTATCTAAAGTGCTCTTTGAAAGCAATTTAACTAAATACAAGGTTGCCATTACAGCTACGCTTTAAAGGAAGGCATTTTTCAAGGTATTTCCCACTACCCAGAGGGAATATACCTTGTAGAAAAATATGAAACGGCAAACTGATCCTTACGGCAAGGCAATGATGAAGTAAACAAAAGCCGGAATAAAACAAAAATATATAGAGGATATTACACGGTGGCTCGAAGATATGAATTTTATGTTCGAGTGGCAAGAACAATATCTCACTCGTTCGCTTCGCTCACTCGTGAGATATTGTTCTTGCCACGAGAACATAAAATTCATATCTTCGAGCCACCGTGTAATGTTCTTTTTATTATATGGAGAAACCAATTCAACAAAAGCAAAAGGCGGGAATCGTGACGTCATTGAACGATACGACACTCACAAAGGTGACATACGGAAAATACGCCACTCGGGTCCCGGATGAAGTGGCGTATGGAATCTACGAGTGGTTTAGTTCCCAGTAAAACACTCTCCTCCATATAATAAATATATTTATTCACACAAATTTTCCCAGTTTGTTTAATTTTTTTTTTGTTGTAGTCTTTTGTTTACTTCTTCATCGCCTGGCCGAAAGGATCAGTTTGCCGTTTCATATTTTTCATATTTTTTTTACAAGGTATAAGTTGTTATTGTACTGATCCAGGTCTACAACTGGGAGATCCGGCACCACTCATTGGTTTGTTGCTGTGGACGTGCTGATATTTTATATATTTTGGAATATATCTGCCGGGGAAACGGCATGTGGCCTCTTAGTGTGGGTTGGTCGCTGAACAGAGGTTTGTCAGAAATTAGCATAACCTTTACCAGAAACTTCACTCTATTCTGAAACAAACACCTTTAGAGTATTCTTACAACTTTCGCACAAGATACAGCTGAAAAAACTACAAGAGTAATGTAAAAAAACAGGCAAATTTTCCTCAGATTGTTGCGGTGAAGTCCTCCCAACTTTGCACGAACAATACTACAGTAGAAACGTATGGCGTTAACTTTAAAGTCAGACTAACGCCATTGTCTGTAACTAAAACCTTACACTATGGACCCACAATCAGTCGTCACATTCTGTCTCTATCTGTATAATCTCCTGAGTGTATAATTTCTATACAACAAATACAAAGTCAACTAAGTTTATTAAACTGAGAACAGCCAACCTGGTTCCCACAATACCATATCCCCCCCGAGGAGAGTTTCTGGGTAAGCGGTATGTCTACGACTACGAGCATGCTCTCTTGCATGGAAGTAAACAGCTTGGCCTCGAGATCTGAGACATGCCGACCTCGTTTCCCGCTCTCTTGTTACTTTAAAAGTAACCCTGATAGACCCTAGTGTGGCGAGACGATTTTTGGTTCTCCAACGTGGCGAGAACTTTTGGCCTGATGAGTTCGTGCATGGAAGACCTAGGAACCCGAATGAAAAATTGGGAGCTTCAGGGGAAACTCTCAACTTAATTAATGAGCTGCGCAAATGATAAAAAATAAATAGCTTTACTGAAACACACGTTTACTTGGTATCTCTAAGAGAGAATCATGGTATCTCACATTGCATAAGCTAAATGAGTGACAGTTTAGAGAAAGTTTCCTTGAAACTCCACAGAGGCTCCTGTTGGTTACTTTGAAGGCAGACCTAGGTATCATTAACATGGACACAAAAACTCCCTTCCGTAAGAAACTTAAAAGCAAAGATATTGATGGCTATGAAGGCAGAAACTGAAAATCCAAAGGGACTGCTTAAATAGTCTTTTCACAAAATTAGCTACTGTAAAGTGGCAGTTACGAGCATCTGTACAAAAGCGCATAATTATGTACCTGAATACGTTACAGGCTACTGTCTAAAATAGAGGAATAACGTGCATTCAGAACTCGAGAAAGCAACATACGAGATACGTGTTTACCTACGGTTTCCTAAGGATATATTGCTTTTCCGATTGAATAAATCAAGTAAAGTAAAAAGGTAAAACTTTATTGAATCTCCCAATCAGGGTTTTTCAGACCCAACGTATACATAAGCATGTAATTAATTCATAAGCAATTAATTAATGTAATTAATTCATAAGTTTGAAACGTTGATAAAATATCTAAACGTTAAAATTATAATAATAGATAAAAACATCAGTAGGTAACTCTCCTAGCTGACCAGAAATGATTCAAAAAGGAATTCTCCAAGTTTCTTTTTGAAAGTACGCAGCCAGCTGTCTGCAGCAGTGATCGCACGTGGCAATGAGTTCCAGAGTTTAAGTGCGCTATAATTATATAGAAAAGGTCGTTGACCTGCGGCCGATTGATACTGGAATATTAAGATAGTCCTTATTTCCTTGTGTTGCAATCATGCCAGTACATCTTGTCCCTAAGCGATCACTCAAGTAACTAGGTGCTCGTCCTTTCGCACACTCAAACGCGAGAACGCCTACCGTGTACATCAAATAATAACTCACTGGGAGTCAGCGTAACTACTAAAGAACCGGTGTTATATGGTCAAATTTACGTGTATTTAAGTGCCATTGCCTGAGAAAATCGGGCAGAGGCCACGGATCGAGGTCAACCGATTCCTTTCATCTTTGGGCTGTTTTCAACCTTCATTGAGACAGGATGAATGGCAGTATTCTTAAACTTCATCAGCTTTTAGTTTCCGAGATGAGACCACCCCCCCTAAAAACCAGCTGACAGCAACTGAAAATACGTGTAATTTAGATGCTTACCTTCGGCAACGCGTAAAATTTTTTTTCGAACTGCAAATACCTCCAACTTCAGGATACTATCATTTCGATAGACCTGCTATGATTCTAGGTCATCGACGGCCACTTCCAACCATTTATCAATGTCTCAAAGGCAAAATAATTTGCACATAGAAAAATTTTGAAATATTATTTGCTCGATGAACCACTTTTTCAAAAATCGTTCTCTCGAAAAGGCGGCAGTTTGTGAGGAAATGAAATACTTCTTTGTACTCATTATTACCCTTATTATACATGTAAAAAAACCGAAGTTTGGGACCTGGTAAATTAGAGGCCCTGTCAGCGATAGTTTGAGGTCCACTTTATCACCGATGCCGGTGATATGTCACGTCACGGCCAGTTTGTCACGCACTGTTTGATCGCACATAATTAACATTACTCAAAGAAATGTTAACTCCTCGATTGTTTATGGGTCAGAAAAGTAAAAACGTTGAGCATTTATCTCTATTCATACAAAAAGGAATTAAAAAAATAACAACAACAACAACAATAAACGCATAATGCGGGCGAATTGTGGAACCCGTTTCTAGCACAGTGAATGATGCCGGTATCAAATTGCATAATTCTTGATATTGAACAAAAAGACCGCCATGAACTCGGTACATGTTCCGTCGTATAAAAGCCCTTTACATGTACTTATTCTTATCAGCTACTGAAACGAAGGATAAGTGCCGAGAATAAAAAACTATTTCGCAAAAACATACCCTCTTAACGATGACCAAATTAAGACATGGCAGCCATGGCCGAGATACCTGGAAGAGCAAGGCAAGCCAATTTCCCTCATGGAAACCATGGATAAAGAGGGGGAATCAGAATGAAAAACTAATGATTGGTGTAAAGACTGAATCCACATTTTTTTCGCCGCCGAACACTTGGATAATAAATAAAAAAACTTTTTCCCAGAAAAGCAGGCGCATGAGCAGATCATCGGAGATTTTGACGCACGTAGGTTACGAATTTAATGGTTTTGAGCTAAAACATAAAAATCGATTGGCGGGATAAGCTAGCTAGCTAGGGATGTCCAAGTTCACACCGCTCAATCCCACAGATGGTGATTGGTTTATTCGCAACCAATTAAACCAGCCTTAACAAACCGCGGCGTTTTAACAGGGCTCCAGAGTTTAAAAAACACCTTCCTTGTTGTAATTTTCATGTGAGTTGGATTGACCTAGCTAGCAGGTGAACGTAGGGGTCTACCGGGCAGACTCTGCCACGCTGTTTTGCCTAGTGATTTCGTTATCCACAGTTTTGCCTTCATCTATGTTCAGTAAAAAAAATGGAAAACAGTCGTGCCCGCTTCTAATAACAAGCCATACCTTACCCTCATTTAAGTCAAAAGGTTATAAAAAACGGGTTAGATGGTCTTGGTTAACCATACGCCCCAAATTAGCCTAAATATTCAGTAGAGCGATTTGCGTATGACCTTGAAAATCGTTTCAGTAAGTGTTCGTTCGTTATTTGTTTTATAAGCCAATGGATGAAAAGATCAAAACATGGGCTATTCGTTTTCCCGCCAAAGAAAACCCAATAAAAGGGAAGAAAGCATTGTTTGATTGGCCAATCTTGTTGCAGTATGACATCAAAGCGAAGTATCCCATTGATTTCTAAAAGTTCTCGGGCATAAACCTTTTTTTACCCGAGCGTTCGCTTAACCAACCAAAAGTCACGTGCGTTTGTATCCGTTCGATAAACCAATCAAACCGCTTTATTTCTGTTCCTTTGTTGTTTTCATTTCAAGGTTATACGAAAATCGCTCTACAGAATATTTAGGCTAATTAGGGGCGTATGTAAAGAAATAAATTTACATAAATCTACATAAATGTGTAACGATTTTTAAGGTATCCTTAATACACACTCTTAACTACTATATACGATGTCAAAATGCCGTAATAGTGATCGTAAAAAATTGCGTCACCACTGAACTGACTGAGTCATCTCGGCTTCTCTCATACGACTGTTTTTGTTTCAAGTTAATCTACCCCGATACAGTCGATGTCTTACAACAAATTGCTACATGAACAAGAATTAACTAACTCCTCAATGGCGTTTATGAAGGTAACTTTTCTTTGCTGATTTCCAGTGGTCGTCAAAGAAAGATTTGTACAGATGTTCTTTAGGTCTACGACTTTGAGATTTTTAAGCTTTCTCTCTTTTGTCATCAAGCAAATATTGTGGCCTTCAGAATAAACTGGGTGTTGAAGATCCACTGCAATGTACACTTCCTTCCGTATACTCTCTGCTTCTAAGCGACATTCCCAGCTCCTAAGATCCTCTTCATCGACATTTTCTTCATCATGTAATGTTACTGCAGCGACATGACTGCTTTTCTTTAATGCTGACAGTCGTGAAAAAAAGCTGCTTATTTGCCGTGCAGTTTTCCAGTCCTCTGGCAAAAATACAGGTGAACCATTCGAGTCCTTAGCTTCCTGCATCTCCTTTGCGACTTCTGACGGATTTGCCTTCTGTCCACTAAGGCCCTCATTGAATTTTGCAATCAAAAAACTTTTAACGTTCTCGGAGGTCTTAGTAGCAGTTTTTTGACCTTTTAGTGCCCAACCCTGCAAAGTGGGAGCTTCATTTCCATTGCTTGTACCAAGCGCTCGGGTTGATGTAGTTGGCACGCTCAGCGTCGTCCGGGAAGCTATTTCGGTAACATGCTGCGCCCATTTTCTTCGCACACTGTCGTAAAGTGTTTCGCGTTCCAAAACAAGCTTATGAACTCCAGTGTCCATATGATTTTGTCCTTCGTTTTCGTTTTCAAACGTTACCACGCAGCCTGATGTCTCGCAGAAAAAGACCTGATTTTTGGCTGATCGCTCTTTATAAGTGGGCCTCGTGTTGAAAATGCCTTGGGCCTGGGGAATTGCCCCAAAAGGTTGTAACAACTTCAATCCAGTCTTCCCCTGTGGTTTCATTCCTTCACACGACACCAGTTTTCCGGGACCAACTTGGTATGCACTCCAACTGCGAATTCCCTCTTCTCTAAACTCAAAATTGTTGAGCTTACTAATTCCCTTGATTTTGTTTGTCCCACCAGTTTCATTAGCTAAGTTAACAGCGGCAACAGCTACTCTGCTCCCTCTGACACCTCCATGAGACTCAAGAGCTTCCTTCATTTTTGCAGCAGTTGCCACATCGTGCTTCTCGTTCACATATCGTCTAATGTGGGCTTTCATCGGAGCTATTTTTCTGTCACATATGTCTTTCCCTGCTTGTGGTTCTGAAAAATCGTATCTACGGATACGTATCCCAGTTCTTGAACCAATGCCTGGAAGAGCAAGCAACAAGGCTGCGTTGTGATAGCATGGGCCATTGTCTGAGCGAAGAAACACTTCTGAAATGAATGGCTTTTCTCTCTTAAGAATCTCTAAAAGATTCTCCACGATGGATGCGACAGCAAACCAGTCTTGTTTGCATTCTTCAAATAAATGAGAAAAACACTGCACTGAATAGCTGCCCTCCTCTTTCCTAATTACACAGCTTACGTGCCAGCTCTTACCTCTCTTTCCAAAGAAATCCCTCATTTGTTCTCTGTAGTACAGAGGTAAAAATTTCATGGCCCAGTCCATGACGATAAGGCAGCTACCACCGTCAAGCCCACTCAACACATCTTGTTTGGCAAGATCTTGGTTAACAGCGCGTAGACTATGCGCTTTCCATGTGCATATGGCTTCTTGTGCTTTACCGTGCTCAAACTGAAGCTTTCGTTTAGTTAAAAAATCACCATCTTCGTTGAATGCACCCTCTATTTCAGCGCCAATCTGTTTAATGACAGTTTCAATACCACGACAGGCGTCACAGCGAATGCCGTGAACATGACTACACGTGCCCTTAAATGGAGGATCATTGGGGTCACTCAGTGCATACATTGTACAATGGTCTGCACACCTCTCATCCTTGCTCACATGCAACCTGAAGTCGGCTTTAAGGTATCTCTTTGCATCTGAGAGTTGCTGTTTGGCTTCTTTTTCCCAGTTGGAAGTTACGGCTTTAGCAGCTTTGAGAGTACTGACCATGTCTTCAAGTGAATCAAATGCTTGCAAGCCGTCCGTGGTAATATAGTCGAGACCATGCAATGACTTCTGCATGGAAGCGGAGCAGACTTCTAAAATCCTGAAAAGAGTGCGTTCGTTTGCCGGATCAAATCCAATTTCTCTACACTAAGCTTGATATTGTGCAATAATCCTTGACGGTATTAGGGTTCTTATCACTGCAGGTATTACAGCGTGTCCACCACTGTCTAGTTTCAGTTTTCGGGTGCCGTATGCAACATCTTGTAAGAAGCAAGGTCTTGATATGTAGTCAACGAAATGATCCGTCTTCACATGGTCTAAGCGTGCGCGAAAAATAGGCTTATCATGAATGGGCTGGCCTTCGCCTACGTCAGTGGCATGGCAACGGGCTTGGTCAATCCGCCATTTCGATAGGCCTGGCATCATTTCTTGAAGCTCGGTTTTGCTAAAGTCATTTACAAAAAGGGAAAGAATCTGGCGCTTAGTTTGCCAGTTTTCAGCGTCGTTATGGGCAGATATAAGCGTTTGTACAAGGCCAGTGTCTATTCGTTTTCTTTTCGCTGGTGGTTGCTCACTTACATCTGCAATTTCCGTTTCCTCTCGCAAACAGTTCCACATGTGTTCTTCTTGCCCAGGAACAACAACAGATAATGCTGCTTGAATAACCTCCTTCATTTTGCGCTGGTAATATTTTTGCTGTGTGACTGACACATCATCCCATGAAGTGTTTAGTGTTGATGCAATAGGGCTGTAACGACCTTCAGTAAGCTTTGCAACGGCATTGTTTAGCGTTTCTCTCTTCTCGTGTTGCAATTCTTTTTCATCAATCCACAAGCTTGTTTCTGCCTCTTCCTCCGTTTCAATCACTGAATCCATGGCTGAAATGTCAACTTCACTTTCATATGCTGAAGTAGAGCTGATATTTGGTCGCTCGGGGGACTCATTAGTAAAAGTCATTAACACTGACGGCTCTTGATCCTGAATGACAAGAAGGCTCTCCTAAAATCACGAGAAAATAATAAACAATTATTCGATTCGGTTTTGTGATATATCCGGAATAATCAAGGTCGAGGAAAGTGTCATCAATCAACCGAGCCGAAGGGCGAGGTTGATAACACTTACCGAAACCTTGATTATTTCGGATATCACAAAAACCGAATCTAATTATTGTTTTACCTGTTTTATTATACATTGCTTTGAAGAAACGACAAACATGCAATCGTACAGAAACACACGTCGCTATCTAGTAGGAAATCATGCATTGCGCGCCCAACCTACAGAGTAGCCAGTAATCTGCTGGCATATAACTGAGTAACCTGGCCAATGAAACGACAGAACGCGAGTACAATGTATAATAAAAATAATTATTATACATTGTACTCACAGTGCGCCTTCGCGAGGCTGCTCGTTGGCAATTAACACAAAATTGTTTTCGCCAACTTACTAAGAGTATACAGCTATTTCGAGAAAGGTTGTCGGAAAAAGTGCACGCGACAATCCCGAAAGGCATAGTTGTGGGTGGTTTTGAGTTTACTGTTCTTTAAAGAAATTTTGAAAGAATGGCACGAGAGAGGCCATGGACGTATGTTTGCGAGTGCTAAAGGAAAGCAACAAAAGTAGGTTCGACAGCTACAGCGTCAGGATCAGTGTATTGATAACATTCCATACCTTTCAGGATTGTCGCGTGCACATTTTTTTCCGACAACCTTTCTCGAAATAGCTGTTAACAAGAAAGGATAAAGGGGACAGAGAAGGCATCCCCCATACATACCCTATTCCATAGGTAATTCGTCTCGAGTTATTTTTAGAATCGGGATAAAGTTACCTCGCGCGCTGCGTGGATGTTTCGTGGAGGTTTCGCATGACTGAACGCCGTGCAAAACATGTCGGGCGAAAGGCAATGAAAGCGTAAAGACATCGAGAGCATTCCTGAATATTGACGCGAAATGAGTCGGCGCTCACCTGCGAAAAAGGAATCGCTGGACTCTTTGACAACCTTGAAATCAGTTTAACTCGAAGTTGTCGTAACCTCAGTGCTTTAATAAAATGAGAAATTTCGCCGGTCTATTGAAACCGGTCGTTGGTACAATAAAGCAAGTAGGACGCCAATTGTTATTTTTGTTGAATAATAAAAGACTAATAAAAGAATAAATAGCAAACCAGAAATTGCTCTCTTCAAACTGTAAATTATAAATGATCCTGAGAGAATATTCAGTGTGTTAAGGATTTCTCTGCTGTACTGTTAGCTCTATACAAGAGAGGCAGGGCGATTCTTTCTTAATTTCCGTTTCGCTGGCACAGCTTTAGCAGAAATCTCTCTGCAGTCGTTTTCGTCGACAAAACGAATAGCAATATCGATCTCCTCGTCTTCCGCCATTTTGTTCTGCGTCAATTCGTGAAGGACGCGTGCCTCTGAGCGTGGGTCATCCACGCGGGACACATTCGCGCTATGTGATTGGCTGTTGTCTAATCCCCCTTGAGATCTGTGGTGTTAAAAATAACTCGAGACGAATTACCTATGGAATAGGGTGTGTATGAGGGATGCCTTCTCTGTCCCCTTTATCCCTCTCTTGCTGTTAAGTCTTCATTAATTCAAAACATAGTCCCCGCAAAGCACCCCCGAAAAATTTAGCATCCACGAGAAAAATTTAGTGCCACACGATAACCACTATGCGTTTTATTTATGTGTTTTAGTTATATGTGTCATTCGCTTTTCAAATTTAACTGTTATGTAAAATTGCTAATCAGGGTAGTATGAACTTACCACTACAGTTGTCTCAAGTTGCTTTGCTTGTCGTATCTGGTAGTGTCTTTTTCTGCACTTTGTGCATATAACTAACGAGGCCAAGGCAAAATAAATTAATACATAAATAAATAACGTGTCCTGATTTTGTTTTCTCTCACAAAAAATGCTGGGGTGGAAAAATAAGGAACAATCACTCCTTTCTCACTCTTTACACAGTCGTGATGGAAATAAACTAGGGTTTCTACTCAAGATACCAAAAATATAAGATCCTTTCTGTAGAATCACAGGTCACCCAAGCTCAGTTATGATAACTGTAAGTCACTGATTATGTTCTCCGGCAATAAGTGTTTTATCAATGCATGTACTAATGTTTTCTCATACCTGCTCCAAGTGCATGGAACTGAATGGTTTTCCAAGAAATATATGCTTCTCGACATTTCCAGGTTGACGCGTCGAGCATTATTCTGCTTCGTGCGCTTTCCCAGATGATCAGGATGAAAACATGTCAATCGCTTTCTACCCGGCCATCCATAGGTCAAGAGAAATCTATGCCGTGGGCAAACAGTCAGTTCGTCTACCTGTTTTTGGCTGGGCGCGATAAAACCGCCACGGTTAAAAAGGACTTCAGCTTCGCCAATTTGCGTATTTCCACTTTGCGTTTTTCCACTTACACCGAGTGCGGACAGATGGTCAAATATATTATTCGCACACGACTTTACTGGAACGATAGTAATATCCTCTTTTCCCGGTGAAGGTCCACAATGTGAATCTTCGGAAAAAAAGGAACAACTCATTTTGAAGATGCTATCGTTTTTTAACATCGACAGAAAGTGATGAATATTTTCCGTGGCGTGTGTGAAAATTTTGTAATTAGGATGACAGACAGGTGAAATCCAAAAAAGTAAAGAAAACTTATTCAAGTTTCTCTAAAAGAGAGCCCCATAAAAATTAATATATCAAAGTTTTTGTCAGTTGAATTCAGCCGTCATTCTAATAGCCAAGTTTATATCGAAAATTCCCCGAAAGACGTTTTCTACTTCTAATTTTTTTTTCCCGAAGAATCTGCGGACTGTAAAACTGGCGTTGTGCCATCGCGCAAATGTAAACAAAACGGAAACAGTTTTCAAAGAAAGAATGCTGATGTTTGACGGATAGCCTAATTTCATAAACTTTCTTTTTTAATAAGAAGCTGAATTTTGTATTTTGTAATGTACCGAATTTTTCAGTAAGATTTATTTAAGTCTCGGTCAATTTAGAATGCGTGACAAACTTTCCGTGACATGACCTTTCGCCCGATATTGGCGATAAAATGGACTTTTAAGGCCCAGTTCATACGTCGTGCTTCTGCCGTGCCGAACTTAATTCTTGAATTAAGTTCGACACAAGCACGGCAGAAGCACGACGTCTGAATCAAAGTTTTTAATTTAGTGCGGCAGAACAATTAAGTTCGACAAGGTCTGCCGTGCTACACGACTCTGGCACGGCAGCGATTCAGACGTCGTGCTTATGCCGTGTCGAACTAAATGCATAAATTTCAGAAATGTATTTTTCGCGGGAATTGTTATCTTGCGAGTCCCGCGAGTAGCTTCGAGGAAAAATGTCCTTCAATGAGCATGCGCATTGATTCTGTTTATTACCCCAGAACTCCTCTGCGCATGACGGCCAGGAATCAGAAGCGTAAGCACTGGGCCGGGGTCGAGAATGGTTTAAAACAAACATGGCGGCTTTCCGTGCAAGTTTGCATGCTCCTTCCTCCTTGGTTGGCAGTGCTGCAGAGTCCGATAATTCATCAGAAGACGAACTACCTTTTGACGAAAATATTCCACTAGCTGGCTATAAAGAACAAGATGAAGAGGAAGACGAGGAAGCGATCGGCGATGTTGAGTCAGTGTCATCGAAATCGTGTTGTATACGACCAAGGATAAAATTAAAGGTGGCTTTTGATACACGAAACGTTTTCTTGAACCTCTGATCAGTGTATGTGTTCCATACTTCTTCGAACCATCCCTTGTTACGGGGAAGCCGTCGACATGATCGATCAGCAGTGGTTTTCTCGGAACAAAGAAGAAGAGCAGAAAGAAAGAAAACTTCTAATAATAACATTCGCCTGACGGTCAAAAGGAAAAGGATTTTCTGCTGCATTTCTTTTCTTCTCCTCCTCGAGTTTTGTAAGAGTTTTAAAAGTAGCAATTTACGCTGGAGGTTACGGTGCGGCGCCATTTTCGTTACCGCTTACCGCTGTACTGACTACTGTGCGAACCCTGAATTAAGTTCGACTCTGGCACGACGTCTGAATTGAAGTCGTGCTTATGCCGTGCTTCTGTCGAACCCAATATTAATTAGGTTCGGCACGGCAGAAGCACGACGTATGAACTGGGCCTAACTCTCGTTAACAACGTTTGTAATTTACCAGGTCCCAAACTTCCGTTTTTTACATGTATAGTAGGGGTAATAATGAGTACAAAGAAGTATTTCATTTCCTCATAAACTGCCGCCTTTGTGAGAAAACGATTTTTGAAAAAGTGGTTCATCAAGCAATCAATATTTCAAAATTTTTTTATGTGCAAATTATTTTGCCTTTGAGACATTGATAAATGGTTGGAAGAGGCCGTTGATGACCTAGAATCATAGCAGGTCTATCGAAATGATAGTATCCTGAAGTTGGAGGTATTTGCAGCTCGAGAAAAAATTTTACGCGTTGCCGTAGTTAAGCATCTAAATTACACGTATTTTCAGTTGCTGTCGGCTGGTTTTTAGGGGGGGGTGGTCTGATCTCGGAAACTAAAAGCTGATGAAGTTTAAGAATACTGCCATTCATCCTGTCTCAATGAAGGTTGAAAACAGCCGAAAGATGAAAAGAATCGGTTGACCTCGATCCGTGGCCTCTGCCCGGTTTTCTCAGACAATGGCACTTAACAATTGTTCCTCGAGCCCGAATGGCCTCAGAGGCCATGAGGGCGAGAGGAATAATTGTTTTAGTAAAATCCTACTAGTTGGTCAAAAATATCGAGAATAAAAAAAATTTAGCCACTTAAAGCTAGACTTTAATCCTTTTTTGCCGCCAAAAAGCCGGCACTTTTCGCTACTAGTGGGCTATAACATATAACCTAGTAGTAGCTCAACCAATCAGAATGCAGCATTGATAATAGACCACTAGTTGGATTTTACTAATACTGGTTATTCTACTTGACTAGCAGCGAAATTCTGGAAATTAAGCAGCTTTGAGATATTTTTAGATGAGCTAGACCATACTGGAAAACAAATCAACTGATATATGCGGTTGAATACTAAATACGAGAAAATTATCATTTGCGAAAATCAGCGGGAAGAGAAATGAGAGAAAGTATAAAAAATACGGTCTAGGCCGAAGGTCGAACTTTTAATGAGACGAACCAAACTTACTGGGTTAAGTTTATGAAATGTTCGACGTCTGGCTCGGTTAATTTTGGATCGTCCAACACGTTCATCCATCTGCTTTAGACGGAAAGAACGTCTGAAGAGATTATTTCCCGGAAAAACGTCGATCTTCAAATGCGACGAACTAAACTCATAAATTAAAAAATTTGTATAATAATTAATGTATATTTAGCCTCGTTCGGGAGAAAATTTATTACTGATCTGATTCAGTCAACTGATTGGTTCAACGCGCCCTAAGTTCGGGGTCTGACCTAACAGACGATCTTAACTTAATTTAGGTCGACCCAAATTAGAGTTGGTTCGTCTCATGAAAAGTTCGACGTTTGGCCTAGGCCTAAGAACGAGTAAATAAGAAGAAGCTAAAAAGGATCGAGGATAAATGCGGATATATATGAAAACTTCTTTAAAGTCAAACTTTGCTACTTTCTTCAGTGGCACTCGTTTACAAATGAAATAAGTGTCCTCAGTCCTATGACTCCATATTCGTGATTCGAAGGCAGAGATAGGTTAGAGACCTTCATTTGTTGTTCCAACTACAGTTCGCCCATTTACCTGATGCCTTCGTTTACAGCGTATAAGGATCAGGGCAACAAGTAAGATTACAGCGACGGCACCAAATACTCCTGTCAAGATAGCAAGTATCAACACTAGAGTATCTAAAGTGGAAGAAAAAAGCATTTACCAAATTTATTAGTTCCTCCAGCGGGACATCTGTGGGCCTATTAGAGGTGAAGAACTCAATGGGAAAAACAGGAAACCACTCCGAGTAGCAATCCATTCCTCTTACAAAACATGAAAGGAAGACTACACTCGGAGGTAGAAGCGGAATCATTTGACGAGTTGATATTCATGATTCCTGTCTTTTTTGCCTCAATGACTCATGATTCGTACAACAATTTTCTTCTATATTCATGATTCACGAAGACTTTTAATCACCTATTAACTATAGTGATTTTCTCAGGGGCAACTTAGTCTCGTTTTGTAGTGTTTCTTTGGTGTTCAAACTTCTGTTTCATCCTGACTCGATATCATCATTCGTTTTGTCCATGTATGGAATTTTTTTGTAACTGCATTAAGCACCACATTACTGTAGAAACAAGCGGACTATCAGCCCCGAATGCATGCGTTATACAGGGAGCTCCACCCGAAAAATGTTTGAAAATGGGACCCTCGGATAGCCTGAAATTCATCCGATTGCTTCGAGTCGTTTTCTCCTCTCAACAACGTCTGAATCGACCGGCCGTTAATGCCGTCCAGTGACGTCACCCACTACCCGAAAAGCGGGTAGTGATTTTGATTGGTTGATCGTCTAAACATTTGCATAATTATGTATAATTCTGAAAAATTTTAGCGGGATTGTCACTTGATATTCAGCGGATCGCATCCCTGGCATTCTTTCGTTTAGTTGAAACATTTCGATAAGCTTAATCTTTATCTTAAACAGCAAAATTGCCCTTGTCTTCGAAACTGAAATGCTACATTTAACTGCGAATGAAGGATCATTGCGGAGAGTCGGTAGGTTTTTCATTTAGAGCTGCTTTGTGGTCATCGGCGGCAGGTGATTTTGTTTACGCGAAGTTTTCTGAGATCAATGTTATAATTCGCCCTTCTTGCTATTTTTACCCTCAAGTATAATGAGTCTGTTAGCTTTTCTTTCTTGTCTCCTTGTTTTTTTTCTTCGTTAAGAACCAAATAGCTTCTTTTCAAGTAAAGCAAATCATTGTGTTTTTGAACTAAGTGTTCCGTGTGTGTGTTTATTTCATTGCGTGATTGCGACCGAGTTTGATTATAGAATTGAGTACAACTGGTTCAGAGTTGTATACTGTATGCAGTTGATAGTTTGAACGTTAAACATGAATTACGATCGAAAGAAATAAAGCAGTTATGTATCATGCAGACATTTCCAAACGATATTTCTCTGTTTGCCACTTGAAAATCGTGTTTTACTTTTTGCATGAATTAAAGCAAAGGTCAAGGAGTAGTGACGTCACTGGACGGCATTAACGGCCGGTCGATTCAGACGTTACTGAGGGAGTAATAACGACTCGAAGAAATCGGATGAAATTCAGGCTAACCCTCGGAAACGTCATACCTTGCATTCACAGGATCAAACGCAATTAATTCATACGTGTATTTTGTTGCGCTTTTCTCAGAGTCTCGTTAATCATGATTCCCGAGCCGAAGTACAAAGATTCATGATTCCCACGTTTTTAAAACAAAAATTCGTGATTCTTACATGTTTTGTTGCTATGATTCATGATTCATGATTCCCCTTCTACCCCCGAGACTACACCACCAGTCTACCTCGTTCCACGCTCCTTTCTCTAAGGAGAAAAGCGGGTAACGTCTTGGGGAAAAGGTTGATCTTAGGTCCTCCTGAACTACTGAATCCGAAATTTGTAACGATAACTACAGCTGTTTAGAACTCTGAGTATGATAATATTCACCTTTATTGTCATCAGACATTGCCTCGGCTGTGGCTAGCTTGGAGCTTTGTGTGGTTGGTTCTTCTAAAGCTAAAAACTGTTCTGGTAGAAACTCGTTCCACAGCGCCATCTTTTCTGGACGTATTTTGGACCTAACTGTTAAGTTCGCGCCCAGGCCAGCATACTCTTCTCGCTCAGCTTTGTACTGGGGCCACGTGATCTCCAAGGGTGTCGGAGAGTTGGGGTTTCTGAAAACAGAGTAAGCAATGAGGTATGCCTGTATGTTAACCACACACGCGAAAGAAACATCGTTGTGGTTCTGGGGCCATTTTTTTAAAAGTCCCGATAATTAAAGGGCTCGTAATGTAGTGGTTGTTTGTATTCAAAATGGAGATTTCAAATTTCTTTTGTAGATAATATGATTACTTATCAGTTAATAAAATAAAGGAGTGGTTTGTTAGCTAGGATCCGCGCTTGTGTCCTTAAGATTCTGACTTTATTTTGATAATTGGAATATTTGGTTTCGGGCCCGAAAACCAGGGTCTTTCTAGGAACGGACATCTGCCAATCGAAGTTTTCAAAAAAAAATCATGGCAAATGAAAAAAACATCTTTCGACGTAATGATTTGCTAGACATTATTAACATTATGTCTCATGGCTTTATAGTTAAAACATCTCAGTAAACATAAATAAATAAATAAGTAAATAAATAAACAAATAATAAAGGCATTCGAGAAGCCGACTCACTTACTCTGCATCAAACATTGACACAGGACTTCCACACTAATATGACCAAGCCAAAGGTATGAAAAACCTAGTGTAATATCGATCTGAGCAAGGGATGCTAGAACCAGTAATATATTCCTACTAACCCGGTCTTGGCAAAATTACTCCACAGCGTCATGAACTTCTTGCTGAATATAATTTCCGTCTCAGTTGTGAGATTCTTCTGAGACAGTAGCGGAAAGCCAAATGTGTAAAAAATATCTGCTCCATGAAATATTCCATACCAGTCTGGTATTGGAACACCGAAGTTAATCTTGGGTGCTATTTCTAGTTGGTAAAAGTACGTTGGAAGTTGCTTCTTCACCAGTAAATCTGCAGACTCTACGGCGGGAGCCTTAAAGTACGAGTCTGTTAACAGATGAATGAACTGCTTGCGTAGCACAATGGGATCGCTGGCGTTGGACCAGTCTGTGTATTCATAAATAAGCAAGTCTTCGCTTTTCTTGGTCTGGGGTCGGGTCCAAACTCTATTCTTTATCTGCTCCTTAAATACCTCCCTTGAAATGCCGTTTAAAACGTTTAGAGCCTTCACGAAACCTTTAATGGAATAAAACGAGTATTGATAATAGCCACCTATAAGCAGAAGATCGAGAAAAGATGCTAATAGCTTTGAAAAAGAAGAAACTTAACTAAAGTACTAGGGGCACGCCTGAAAGGAAATAAGTCGTTAGATGGTGGTTAAAAAATAGGTCGGTTAGCTTACTTAGTAAAGTTAACCCCATTAACTGAAAAGTCGAGTAAATATAGAGTAACTTAATAATGTGTTCTCACGGAGGCTTTTGTGATCGAGCGGTGAACACACCGATCAAACTCCGGATCTGGAGGTCCGGGGTTCAAGCTTCGCCCGTCAGGCTTAGACAAGTAACTTAACTCCACTTTGTCTCTTCAGCATAACTCTACGATGGACAGGTAACTCTGCGATGGACTAGTATCCCATCCAGGGGGGATAAGCAATACTCCCACGCATGATTCATGCTAAGGAAACCGAGATAAACTCCGGCCGTCGGGCCCTTGTCTCGTGTGTACCTTCATGTGTGTACCTTTTTTTTTTATTTATCGAGTAACACTAAACTGAGTTCAAGTGTACTTATAAAACACCGAACCCTTGCACAACTGGTTCTTGGTATTTGCTGTAATTGCTTATTCAGGTCAGTTGGTTCTACTTAGACTTTTCTACTTTTCTACTTTTTCTACTCTTTTCTATTGAGACTTTTCTACTTACAGATCTTCAAGGAAATTGTACTCTTACCTGGGATAGGCGCGAGAAAAATACTACCATCTTCCCGTGTTACTCCAACCATAACATTACGGGCGCTGAAGTTTCCAGCTTTTAAGAGCTTTAAAGGAGAATCTAGTATTAAATGAATTACGAGTGGTCAGAAAATCATAATTAGCGGTGTAAGTGTATGACTTTATCGGGCTGGATGGTCTTGTAAGACTTGTAAGGCGGTCTGACATGCGGGAATGGGAGCCCTAATCAATGGGAGCATAACGATCAATAATAAAATGTATAAATAGTTCGTAATGACACGATTTTCATATAAACGAGGTTGTGGAATAAGGAAATATTCGTCATAATAAGGAATAATCGAAGAGTTCCCCTGTCTTGAAACTAGGTTCAATTATGTCTGTCAGCAAGAGAGAATGAGCTACTCTTGCTGTCAGATATTATTCGACCTTGGATCAGTCTCTCTTTTACGGAGGGGATTTCATTCCCGCCCCACTAATGTAAGGTAGTCCGAACTCGGGAATCAGGGGAATTTTTTGCTTGAAAAATCAGGAATCCTTGGCTTTGGAATCCGGAATCCAGCTAAAGGAATTCAGGATCCCGGCAACAAGTGGAATATATAAGAAACCCAGTACCTGGAATCCGGAATCCAAGCTTGGAATCCAGAATCAAAGACTCTTTGATTGCCTCACACGGGGCGTACATTCATTTCCGTACCTGGTAAAAAGTATCCATCCACAACTGGACAAAATGTCAATACATGCTCCTTTGGATATATCTGACTTTGAGCATCAGTAATTTCTTGAAATGTTTTTTTTTTCGCACATTGTTTAAGTGAGGATTCGTCGCATCCCAGTAGTTTGGCAAAGTGCCTAAAAAATCGTAAATTAGTAAGATTCATCGTCAGGTTTTTATAATGAAACGAGTAAAAATTGAAAATAACAATTTCTGACCAATCTTTTATTCCCATACTCGGTTTTGCAAACGCGCGAAACGCAAGTGTAAGACTTTCGTGCGATGCGCGCAAGCCTTGCTCCAGATCCTTCGTTATAGCTGCTAGCAAAGATACGGACGGTTTTTCTGTCACATGTGTTAAAATTCTTATACTGTACCTGGCTACTGAGTCTGCCTCATTTCTTTCCTGAACAGCCCAAAGAACTGCTGCTGTACCACTCTGCATAATAGCGTTCTGGAACAAACCACGCGCCAGCGGAGACAACATCAACAATCCAACGCTTGCTCCACCTGCCGACTCACCAAATATGGTCACTTTGTCCGGGTCGCCGCCAAAACTAATTTGCAAATGTTGATAACTTTAGTCAAACAATAACTTTATATGATAGGAAATTGCGATCTATGATGCATTCTTTTTTGTTCTTTGTGTATATGTTTTTCTTTTGCCATAGCAATATTCAATGTATGCAAGGGTGGCTGTGTTGGAAATGTCTTCGGCCTACAGCCTGCGTCTTCCTCATCTTTTCCTCGCCTTCCCTTTTCACGCGTTCTTCGACGTCCGCTTAGTATTTACTTGAAAAACGAGGAAACGTAGGCTAGAGAAATGTGTTGAGGACAAAATAATATGCATTCGTTTTCTGAGAGTTTGCATGACTATTGAGGCTAATCAGGTTTAATTAAACTGATATTAGCATTCCTTTTTCTCCAAGTCCAGACCACTCAAGCTGACAATAGCCTCCCTTCCGGGGGAGGTAGTAATCTTGAACAAAGGACAATTGGATGGAGATGTGCCGCCAAAACTTTCAAAACCCTGACCCTTTTTAAGACAACCTTCTGTGTTTAAGAGAACCCCATATCATGGCCAGATTTATTTTGTTCCTCAAACAATATTTAGTATTTCTTTTTAAATCAACATCATTAAATCGTTGGTAAATAGACTAACCCTACCTCGCGGTTTAGCAGCATGTAGGCTAACCCGTAAGGGCCAAAAAAAAGAGTGCACCTCCCCTCCTCCCTCCTCCACTTTCCCTCACCCAGCCCGCTTTTCTTCACGAAGAAAGGTTCTTCGGCCATATAAATTTAAGATTTCTCAAAAAGAACCTACCGAGCCAAGTTATCGTGACCTCGAGCTTGGTCAATAACGAATAGGCACAGCATAAAATAGAACCAAAACAAAATCGTACTTCCATTGTAGCTTTGCATTTTTTCTCTCTTGGACTAATGATCACTTCAAGGTCTCATTTTCTCACCATCAGCAAAGGTCATAGTTAGAGCCCTATTAAGATCCGATATCACGCACTCTCGCGTGACTTTTTAGTGGAGTTGCCTCTGCCCTTTATTAACCTTTTACATACCTCGCGATGTTTTTGTTGACCCATTTCATGGCCTCAACTTGATCCATCATGCCATAGTTTCCTCTTAGACCACTGCTTCTCGAGCTTAGGAAACCAAGAGCTGCCAAGCGATACGCTGCTACTATAACAATTACGTTTCCTTCGGTTGCCAACACAGCACCATTGAATGACAAAGTGTCACCTGAAAGAAAAGCTCCGCCATGAATCCAAAGCATCACCGCAAGGCGAGAACCGCTTGTTGCGTTCTCGGGAATGTAAACACTGAGCATAAGACAGTGTTCTTCGTTGAAGAGAGGGCGTTGGTACTCCGTCCCTTGAAGCACATGCTGAGGACAGACACTGCGTGTCGCATTAGCGTGCAGAGTTGACGTCCATTTATTTGGTGGAACGGGATCCTCGAAACGCTTCGCCTGGGCGAAAGGGATTCCCAAATAGCTTTTAACAGTCTTGTTTGTCGGTAGTTGGGTTACGGTCCCGCTGACAGGGCCATAAGTTGTCGTAACAGTAGGGGCAGTTATGGAATAAGACCGAGAAACAAGGAACGTTATGAGGAATAACACTGCAGTGAGAGAATTCATGGCTTCTGAGCGTACTTAGTGAGAAGTGACCCAGACCCAGCACCAGCCCAAGTCCCGTCTGCTAATGTAATTGTTATGTAACAGGGTGTATTTATTATAGGGATGACGTAAGTAGCCAGCCTCTTATTTCCGGTCATCGACTCCCGACAACTCGAACCTTGAAGGGAAATCGAAAAAGGTTCGAGTTATTAGGAGCTAGAAGCAATTAGCCGAAATTGAGAGAAAAATTAGTTTTTACTGTACAGTTAACATTTTAATCACATTTAATTGTAAAAATCTTGGGTGAAAATTGAAAAATACTTCTAGATTATAAATCAAAACGTAACGTAATAAAGCAGCCTAAGTAGAACATGCGTTTTACTGTTTTGAGAAGTAAAGCTGTTTCACGTTACATTTGTAATAAACGTCAGCCTTCGCTTGTAATTAGAGAAGGCTTGATACAAAAAAGGAGACTCGACGAGAAAGCTCTCACATACTGGCTAGCAAGCCAAGTCCAGAAAGGGTCACGAAAAGCTGTTTAAAATGTTTAAAATTAGAGGCCCCTGAGATAGCAAAAAAATCTCTGCTTAGTCCGCCAAGTAACGCCCAGCTCGTCTCAAGTTGTAGAGAAATACAAAATCTTGCTGTGGAAGGAGGCCGGGATGACTATCTTCTTTGGATGAATGCCCAACATATATTTTTTCGAGCTGCCTATAACCTAAACTGTTAAACTAATATTGTTTGGGAGTTGAACTGGCTCTTGCGCACCAGGTGATAAAAAAGCTCAAAATGGATCATCTGAGGGTCTTCAAGCTGTATCCCACTTAATAAAGGATTAAATTAGCTGCAAAAACCGTGGACGAAGATCCTGCTAGTTGTAAACGTTGGATCTCTAGAAAAGATATCAAATCAGCCAAAATATAAAGAACCAAAAACGAGAAGTCCAAAGACTACTGCAAAGTTGATTTAAAACAACGTGTATTGTTTTTTATAACAATATTTCGGCTGGCCATACCAGCCTTCTTCAGATTTACAGATGTTACTGAACTTATGTAGCAATCACAATATTATATAAATGGAGAATGTCGCAATAAATGGGAGAGGCGGAAATGACGTACAACATAAAAACTGGAAAGGAAAAATACTCTGGATATGGATTACAATAATTCGTCACGGCGGTTTAGCCCATGAGGTTCAAGAGTTATGGCCTTATCTATCAAATGCGACTCCCTAGCCTTACGAACTGAGTCACGTGAAGAATGAATTTTCTCTAGTGGGATTAACTGCATGTCAGTATGAGAATGGTTAGAATGAGAGAGAAAGTGTTCAGAAACAGTAGTGGGTTTAGATTTAATGTTAGTTTTGTCGACTGCACGTCTGTGTTCGTTAAATCTGTCCTTGAGACTTCGCTTAGTTTCACCTACATATTGTAAATTACAACGGTTACATTGAACCATGTAGATCACATTTTTAGTGTTACAAGTAATGTGTGAAGTGATGGAGCGTGTTTCACCTGTAGCGTAAAAGGTATAACTTGTGTGGCCGTTAGTAATGTATGGACAAGTGGTACTTGTCCATACATCACTTCACACATCACTTCACACATTACTTGTGTAAATGTACAGTAAATGTATGAAGAAAATCCAGGAGAAATCGATTTTGGTTCGAGTTAGCAAGGGTTCGAGTCATCGGGAGTCAACTGTACTGCGTTTTTTGAGAGGGGCGTTGGGGTCTATAAAAAACCGAAAAACCGCTCTAAAATTACCCAAAACCGATGAACAGCGATAGATTTCAATAAAAACCGAAAACTTAATACAAAACCATCATAAACGAAGATTTATACAGCTCGATTTTCAAAACCCTAGTCTAGATGTCAAACGTTAGTGCTATGTGAAACACAGGGACCAAACGGAAAAATTGAAGAACAGTTCCCCAAAACCCAAAAACACCTGTTGGCCGTCTGTCGGTATGGGGAAAGGGTGGACAGTAGGAACAAGGGGACCAAGGGGAACAAGGGGGAACAGAGGCAACAATCAATCTCGTAATCCCGATTAGTTGTTTTCGGCATCCCGTAACCCGTAAGTACTTTCAATCCCGAATATTGGATGGCGGTGTTGGCTCGAGCAAAGGGGTCGGGTTTTTTTCTCATATGTTGACTCGGCTGGGACTGTGACCCTCTTTCCTGAGACAACAATTTCTCCATATAAACGAGACTGAGTGATTATTAAGATCAGACTTAAACTTCGCAATTGAGGAAACAGAGCGAGCAGATGCTAGAAAATACGTCAGTAAGGTGAGCGGGGCCTAAGACGGACAGCTGGTCCCAACTTCTAGGAAACTGAAAAGAATGTATTTTGCGGTTTTTTCACTCCTTCTAGCTGACTCAAGAGCCTAAGGCAGGTTATGTTATTTCTTACAATCATATTTGATTACTCATCACAAAATTTCTCTTGGGCTTTTCCGATAAAGATATTGTACCTTTGCACACATTGCATAAGTTTTATAGCTGCGAGCTGCCTAGTACTTACGCAGGTTGTGGGACGAGGGCCGATCGACGAAGCGGAGAGCTTAGGAACGAATTTTCTAAGAGCGCAAGTCTCCTTGAGAAGAGCGACGATGACCTTTACCATTGCCTGGTTTCAAACCGAGGGGAAGGGGAGAGTGCATTATGGTATTATCAGCACAATACCTGCGTAGTCAGAAAGAGCTCAGCGAGCTTTACAGTATCCTCGACTTTGGTTTTCATTGGGCCGATATAAATGAAATGCCACTATTCGAAAACAAAGAACAGACATCTAGGCTGCCCAAAGCGAGTATGGCAGGTGTATAATGTTGAGTGAGTGTTTACTTGCAAAGACATAGACAGAGTAGTAAGGTTTTATAACCGTTGGTATAAATAATTAAGGTGCGGCTTACTCTTCTGAATTCAAAAAAGGCCTTCGTGCCGGCTACATTAAATTAAAATTGGTCTCTTCAATCTCCTTTCCTCTCTGCCGTTGCTTGTTGCGGCAAATGACGATTAGGACAACAAGTAAGATTGCAGCTACAGCACCAAATACTGCTGTTAAAATGGCGAGTGTCATCACTAGAGTACCTAAAGTGAAAAATGCAATTATTATAAACAAATTTGTTAGTTTCGCTAGTATAGAAGGGACGCCCCAACGAGTTGCAACCAATTCACTTTTAGTAAAAGTGATAAAAGTTATCCGTTATCTTCTTTAGGGATAGTATGAGAGCGAAGGCATGCACGGAGTTGCGGGAAAACCACCACTGTATTTGACACGCCTCATTTTTACTATCCTTGCTATTCTTTACTGCAACACTGCATCCTTCATTTTCTACCCCACCAGTCTCAAATTATTTTGTAAGCGACCAACTCCCATAAACGACCGGCTTTAATTAACGGGACACTGTAGGCTACCTCAACCCAATGGAACTACTCCGAGTAGCAATCCCCTCCTCTTACAAAACATAAAAGGTAGACTACACCATTAAGCTTGTGCACAGACGCCCTCCTCCCCTCAGAAAACATCGGGGAGAGAGACTCTCTTTCCAAGCCTGTCTGTACACAGACTAACTACACCGCCAGTCAATTTCGCCTCGAGGTCAGGTCCCTTTCCTTGGAAACTGGGATGGTAAGGTCCTGGGGATGAGGTTGATCACCAGTCATATAAAAGTTCCGACGAGTCCCTAGGCTTCCGGAGAACAGTATCCAAAATTTGGAAGAATAACTAGCTGTATGAAGAACTCTGATTACGATAATTTAACTACATACCAATTCAGTTAAAAGTCTGAGTTTTAGAATATATACCTTTATCATCATCAGGCTCCGTCTCAGTTGTGCCTAAGTTTAGAATTCATCACGCATTGCCTCATCAGTTGTGTCCGGCTTGGGACGCTCTGTGGTTGGGTCTACTTGTAACTGTTCTGGAAGAAACTCATTCCACAGCGCCATCTTTTTTGGACGCATTTTAGACCTAACTGTTAAGTTCGCGCCCAGGCCAATATATTCTTCTCGCTCGGCTGAGTACTGGGGCCACATGGTCTCCAAGGGTATCGGAGAGTTGGGATTCCTAAAATAGAATAAGCATTCAGGATCATCCAAGTTGTGATGGTATGAATTGTAAAACTATTTTAATCCGCAGAAAAAAACCATCGTCCGACGCACACTAGCAGAGCTTTGGGAACGACGACAGCGAAGGCACAAATGAAGGTGAATTTCTCTGAAAGTGAATTCTTGAGGAACCGAGCGCGATCTTGAGTTTAGAAAGAGAAAGAAAAAATTGTCGTCTTGTATTTGGGTTCTCTACAAAATCGACACCATCTCTTGAGGGAATTTCACGTCGTTGTCGTGCAATGACGGCAAAGAAATGTGCAAAACAACGTGCTGCGAGTGTAGAGTTGTAGTTTTGTTTATTTGACGTTCTCGTTGCCGTCGCCGTCGCCGTCGCCGTCGCCGTCGCCGTCGCCCTAGCCGTCCCAGTTGTTAGGGAGCTTAAACAACGAGGACGGCGACGGCAACGAGGAAGGCAAAAAACCAATAGGTTTAGGTTAGCAAAACAACAACTTTGCACATGTATCACGCTTGTTTGTAAATATCTTTGCCGTCGTCATACGACTACTACATGAAAGTGCCTAATTTCACGTTTTGTCGAGGACGAGAACACAAGACAGCAACTTTCTTCTTCCTTTGGCAAACTTTGTGTCGGTCCTTTAGAATTTAACTCCAACAAAAATTGTCAACATTTGACGAATTAAGCGAGATAGGAAAAGCGTCATAAAGTTTAATGCAGCCTTCATTCACTTTTTAAGTGACGTTTTAGTAATTACAACGTATGCATGCCTTCACAGTAAGCAGTAATGTCTTTCCAGTGACTCTATTAGTCTGCCCTATACGTTGGCACAAGGAACCCACATTCAACTAGGGGTAATCCCTTTCTGGTTCTGTCAAACACTTAGTAGTATTACTTAGTACAAGAGATGCTAGTATCAATTATTTCTTTCTACAAACCCTGTTTTGGCAAAATTGCTCCACAGCGTCATGAACTTCTTGCTGAATGTTATTTCCGTCTCAGTTGTGTGATTCGTCTGAGCCAGAAGCGGTAAGCCAAATGTGTAAAATATATCTGCTCCATGAAATATTCCATACCAGTCTGGTAATGGAACACCGAAGTTAATCTTGGGTGCTATTTCTAGTTGGTAAAAGTACGTTGGAAGTTGCTTCTTCACCAGTAAATTTGCAGACTCTACGGCAGGAGCCTTAAAGTACGAGTCTGTTAATAGATGAATGAACTGCCTGCGTACCACAATGGGATCGCTGACGTTGGACCAGTCTGTGTATTCATAAATTAGCAAGTCTTTGATTTTCTCAGTCTGGGGTCGAGTCCATACTCTCTTTCTTATCTGTTCTTCAAATACCTCCCTTGAAATGCCGTTTGAAACGTCGAGAGGTTTCGTGAAACCTTTAATGGAATAAAAAAAGGTACGAGTATTGATAATAGAAACCTAAGTTGAAAATTGAGAAAAGGTGCTAATGACTCGCGAATAGGCTTGAGAAAGGAGAAACTTGCACTAAAGTACTTAGGGCACGCCTGAAAAGAAATAAGCCATTATAGGATGGACATATTTATTCTGCTGAATGTTTTGGTGACAGTGGTTATAAAAGCAGGTTCTGTTAGCTTACTTAGTAGATATGATTAACGTAACTGAAAAGTCGAGTAAATAGTAAGAGTAACTTATGTGTTCTCAAGGAGGCGTTTGTGGTCGCTGAGAGGTCAACACTTCAAACTCCATTATCTCGCTTCTCCCAGGTGTATAAATGGGTACCGGTAACATATTGCTGGGAGTAACCCTGCGATGGACTAGCATGTCGTCTAGGGGGGAGTAGCAATACTCCTAGGCATGCTTCATACTAAGGAATCGGGGATACGCTCCAGCCGTTTAGGGCCTTGGCTGGTGTGCACCTTAATGTGTTCCCACTCTGTTGCAACACCGAAAAAGACCTAAATTGAATGGGTTCAAGTGTAATCATAAAACACCGAACCCTTGCACAACGGGTTCGCATATTCAGGTCAGTTGGTTTACTGCGTCTGTCTCTAAGACTTTTCCACTCACAGATCTCCAAGGAAATTGGACTCGTACCTGGGATATCCGCGAGAAAAATAACACCATCGTCCCGTGTTACTCCAACCATAACATTACTGGCGCTGAATTTTCCTGCTTTTAAGAGCTTTAAAGGAGAATCTAGAATAAAATACATTACGAGAGGTCAGAAAATCATAATTAGCTGCATAGGTGTATGGCTTTACCGGATTGGATGGTCTTGTAAGGCGGTCTGACTCGTGAGGGGAGGATAGGGGAATGTGAGCCCGGAACAATGGGAACATAGCGATCAACTACAAAAGGCCCTGGCGGTACTTCCTTATAAGAGGCTAATGAGGACGTGCCACTGGATGGGGTCGCATTTTTACGACTGGATTGACTATAATGGGATCTCACTTTCAACAGAGTTGCTAGAATGGGGTCGCACATTTTCTGATTTTTGGGGTAAGATAGTTCTTTACATTTACGGTCAGCAAACGTACAAGAATGTTTGTACTGTAGGTGAAAAGTAAAGTGTTCTTAATTCAATATAAGGTAGATACATAAATAGAAGTGACTAAGAAGGGGATCGCGAAAATTACATATTTGACCAAAAGTGACTAAGATGGGGTCAATAATTGTCCTAAGTATAATATCTATGCTATATCTATTTTTTTTTTTGCTGTCATAATATACAATGTTACTAGGGGGGACAATATTAGTCTACCTAGATGTGCCCCTCCCCTACTTAGTATTATTTTATTTTCCTTATGAATAGTTCTGTAATTAATGCTAAGTGGACAAAAACTAAAATACAAATAATTAGCCACAGAACAGACTATAATGGGGTAGGAGCTCTGAGAGGTCAGCGACACATACCCAACAAAAATTAACCCAAGTACCCCCGCCTCTGGGCCAAAAGGTAAATAGCTCGAAACAACACGATTTTCATATAAACGAGGTTGTAGAGTAACGAAATATTCGGGCCAGAAAAACTTGGTAATAATAAGGGGTGGTCGGGGAGTTTCCTTGTCTTGAAACTCGATCAATTATGTCTGTCAGATATAATTTAACCTTAAACAAGAGAGGATAAGAACTTTATCCTCTCCTGCCTTGGATCAGTCTCAGTCTCTTTTTTACTCGCAGGAGGTAAAGTAGAGGATTACATTCATACCCCACTGATGTAAGGTAGTCCGGACTCTGGAATCCTGGGAATTTTTGCTTGAAAAATCAGGAATCCTTGGCTTTGGAATCCGGAATCCAGCTAAAGGAATTCAGGATCCCGCCATCAAGTGAAATATATAAGGAATCAAGTACCTGGAATCCGGAATTCCCAATTTGGATTCCAGGGGAATCAAAGACTGTCTAGATTGCCTTACACGGGGCGTACATTCATTTCCGTACCTGGTAAAAAGTATCCATCCACAACAGGGCAAAAAGACAAAACATGCTCCTTTGGATATATCTGAATTTGTGCATCAATAATTTCTTGAAAAGTTTTCTTCTTTGCGCACTCTTTAAGTGAAGATTCGTCGCATCCCAGTAATTGGGCAAAACGCCTTGAAACGAAATCAGTAATTAATACCACAAGCCTCAGCGTCCCAAAATTTATAAGCTGCTTAGCGTCTGGTTGCTATGAAGCCCAGGGGGAGCACTCTAGGGTAGTGTGAGTAGAAAAGGGTATAGGTGTACCGCCGAAGCCTTCAATTGCTCTGTTGGTACCACAAATGGACACCGCTCATCTGCAGCCGTCACACTCCTTAACACTCTTTCCGATCGAAAAACAAACTCCATTAAAGACGCCACATAGTGAAATTATCAGAGATTAAATAACCTGTTTAAGACTGAAGACCCTGAATGAAAACAATACCCCGCTGTTCAGTAGCACATATCCGTTTACGACAAATAAAGGAGAGCCTCGCTGGGCTATGAAGTAATGAAATCGTCCAGTTGGGTATCCATTATTGCAAGACTTATGCAGATCACTACCGCAGCGCTCGAACTCGTAAAAGACTTTTTTTAGTCATCTAATTTTTTTAATGTACTTTTTCATGAATTCACTAGATTCTAAATCCACCAATCACATTCCTCTAATCATGCATAAGCACATATGGACATTTCCAGTGCTAGCGGTGACGCAAGATGTTTGACACATGATCCTAGTTTAGTGGCCTTAGCTCCCATGACTCTCCTCTAGCCCCTGTGGTAGAGCATCTGGACTTGTTATCAAAAGACCCTAGGTTCGACTTGTTGAATTTTTGCCTGTTTAATTGAAGTCTACCAGGTTTCCAGATAGACAACTGTCTGAAAAACAAAAGCTAAACATAACGAGTCACAACGTTCACAGTAATCACATCGCGAAAAAGGCGCGAGTCTAATACACAGTAGAGGCTATGACGTGTCTCGGATAATACACAATGTCATCAGAATAATTATCATCTAAATGCATAAATAAACGGTTCAGTAACAATGTCATTTTTCCACACGACTCCTGTTGGAAGTACTCGGACTTATTCTTCCGAGCCGCCTGTGTCACCGACTTAAAAACTTCGGTGCTACATCAGATAATCTATTATTCAAGGAGTCAGCTTATTAAAGGTAAAATCATGTAGAGGTAAAAGTAAAGAAAAAAAGCGTCTCGACCTGATAGTTGACTTTAAACAAAGTATTTTGAAAAATGGGTGTGAAGTTTAGCCCATGTTAAAAAGCACCCCTACGTGTGTCTGTTCACGCACTGACATTTGACGTTATCAGATTAGTTATGACATTGGTGGGCAGAATGCTAGTAGTTAGTTCTCAGTGTCCTATTATTTGTAAAACAGAGAGGTCATGAGAATTACGGGCATGATCACACAAGATGAAAATACTTGATATTTTATCAACGTCTCCCCACTACTTCTGTGGGAAGTGGATAGGGGCAACAAATGAGAATTCAAATTTTGATCCCAGGGTTTAAAGGGTTATAAACCAATGTGCTATCTGTAAATAGTTGAGTACATTTAGGGGATCTCATCAGAAAAGCTCAAGGAGCTTGAGGGGGCAGCGTGGCCGAGTGGTCAGCGCGTCGGACTCCCGGGTTCGAGTCCCGCTGTGGCCACTTGCTGGATTAGTTCTCGGTCGTCTCGAGTTCAAATCCTCGGCCACGTTTGTTATAGCCAGCTGGTTGCCTCCTGCCAGTTGGGGTTTTTAATCCTGTTATGTTGTTTTTGAATTATTTGTTTCTAAGTATTTGAGTGGAGTGCCTGTAAACTAGCGGCATAAGCTAAGTGCACTTTCCACTAAAAATAAGCCAAAAAAAAGGGAGCTTGCTGAGATCCCAGGCCAATGTAATTGATTTTCGATGTATAGCAGAGTTATGACTTGTTACTCTAAGTGTTATGTTGTATCCAAATTGATACAATAAAGTTGCCTGTATTCATTCATTAAAAAGAAATGCAAAAACATCAGCTCTCATCATAGCAAGTGCTCCCTCTCCTAATCTGTCGCCCCTATTTTGCGCCTGGTACGAAGACGACATCACTTGACACGACATCACCACGACATCACCAACCACGTGCATTTTTTGCATGACGACATGATCATGATAGCGTGGAATTTCATCCCTCTATCAGATTTTCCAGCTGAGAGGGCGGAGTTAACATTCGGGTTCCTAGCTGGATACCCAGGTTCCTTTTTTGTTGCTGATTAGAGCGTGAGGCACGTTATGGATGAATTAATCGTCTTTAATGAAACAGATAAAAATGAAAATAACAAATTTTTAAAAGGCCTGGTTTGTAACAAAATTCAGAATACTGCACCTGGCTACGGCGTCTGCTCATTTCTTTCCTGAGCAGCAAAAAGAACTGCTGCTGTTCCACTCTGCATAATAGCGTTCTGGAACAAACCTTGCGTCAGGGGAGATAACATCATCAAGCCAACGCTTGCTCCACCTGCCGACTCACCAAATATGGTCACTTTGTCGGGGTCGCCACCAAAACTGAACATTTGCAAATGACAACTTTAGAAACAATAACTTAACAATAGTTCTGAGTGATGGCGATCTACAAAGCGTGAAATTTTTTTTTTAATAAACAGCCTTTTGTCAAAAACAGAGAGCAAGATTTAATATATTATGAAAGTGTGACTGTGGAAATAAGTTCAAGCTTAAAATAACGTACATATCCGATGCATACGTTTTCGGAGAGGTTGTATAAATATTGACACTGAACAAGTGTGTAAATTTTAAACTAATTTCAGCATCAATATAACCATTCCATTTTCTCCAAGTTGAGACCCGTCAAGCTAAGAATGAGCAGGCCAAAGATTGCTCGGCGTTCAAAGAAAAAATGTCCCCCATATAAGAAATCAATTGGGCTCGTTCTCAAGGAACATGACCAGAATCAATTACGTATATGTACAGAATAGAAAAACACTTTTAAAAAATGGCATGACTATTCTTGTTGAACTAATAATCATTTTCGCACCACTTATTCTAGTTATCACTCTTGCGTGACTCTATTACTCAGTTGTCTTAGTTTATAGTTGGTAACACTATCGTACCTCGCGATGTTTTTATTGACCCATTTCATGGCCTCTACTTGATCCATCATGCCATAGTTTCCTTTCAGAGCGCTGCTTCTCGAGCTTAGGAAACCAAGAGCTCCCAAGCGATACGCTGCTACGACGACAATAACGTTTCCTTCGGTTGCCAACACAGCACCATTGAATGACAAAGTGTCACCTGAAAGAAAAGCTCCGCCATGAATCCAAAGCATCACTGCAAGGCGAGAACCGCTTGATGCGTTCTCGGGGATGTAAACACTGAGCATTAGACAGTGTTCTTCGTTGAAGAGAGGGCGTTGGTACTCCGTTCCTTGCATCACAAGCTGAGGACAGACACTGCGTGTCGCGTTTGCGTGTAGAGTTTCAGTCCACGTGTCCGGTGGAACGGGATACTCGAAACGCTTCGCCTGGGCAAAAGGGATTCCCAAATAGCTTTTAACAGTCTTGTTTGTCGATATTTTAAGTACAGTCCCGCTTACAGGGCCATAAGTTGTCATAACAGTAGGGGAGGTCATGGAATAAGACCGCGAAACAAGGAAGGTTAACAAGAGTAACACAGTGAAAGAATACATGGCGATTGCACTCCATTCAGTGATAAGAAGTAACCCAGTCCATGTAATAGAGGGGATAAGTGTGACGTCACGTTACCATGGTAGCACTATTTCTGGATGACAGCAAAAGGGAACTTAAGAAAGAGACGTTAAGGACCTTAAGATCCGACGACGGCGACGGCAACGGGAACGCCACAAAAGCAATAGGTTTAATTAGCAAAACAATAATTTTGCACGTGCATCACGTTTTTTTGTACATTTCTTTGCCGTCACTGCATGACTACGACATGAAAATGCCTCATTTCACGGTGTACAGAGAAAGTACACTAGCAACGACGAAATTTCCTCTCTCTTTCTGAACTTCGATATGCATGGTTCTTAGGAATTCAACTTTAGAAGGGTTCGCCTACATTTGACAAAGTTAGTGACTTGGAGTAATCGCGATGAAGATTGAAAGAACGCGAATTCACTTTTTCAGCGACGTTTTCTCTGCTGTCGTCGTCCTCGGATCTTAAGGTCCCTGTTTTCGGGGCGACGGCGACCAGACTGGCAGAGCAAGCCTGGAACAGAGGCAACCGTCGCATCCCTCCAAAATTCGAACATTAAGATCGCAGTGAACTCAGGAGGACGGCGACTTGGAAGACTATCGAAGAGGAAAATATGGCTTCACATAAAGAATTAAGAGAATTAATGTTTATTTGCTTGCATGCAAGAACAATAACAACAACAACAACAACTTTATCAGTCAGTATTCCCACGTTAGTACGTGGTATTACTACTATTCTAAACAATTTTCAATACGTTTCATTTATACGATACTCTAACGAAAAAGGTGAGCTAAAAACACAAAATTAAAATATCGGAGTTCATCCTTTTTGTCTGGATACTTTCATTTAGCTTGTAGGACAATTTTGTCCATGTAAAGCTCATGAACGGTTTGCTGTTTGCCATATTGGATCAGATTAGATCCTGGCTTTGTGACATGAAACATAGAAACACTATAAAGATGAAAGTTCAGGTAACAGAGCTTGGAAATCGAGCTTGAAATGTGACTCAAAGAAAACAAGGACAATTTAAGAACGATAATCTGCAAAATTCTGGTTTCTAAACGCAACAAACCTGATGGAAATGAAAGTTAAAAACTCACGTTCTTGCCACAAAGCCAAACAGACCAGTTTCACGTCGCCGACGGGAGCACGACCGCAAGGTGGTGAGCAAGAGCATGCGCAATATTGCACAAATCATGACGTCACGTCCGGTTGAAGTTGCCGTCGCCCCGAAAACGTCTCCATCTTAAGTTCCTAAAACCAACGGCGACGGCGACGGCGGCAAGGAGAACGGCAAAAAATAATATGTTTATGTTAACAAACAACAACTTTGCATGGGCATGACGCTATTTTGTACATGTCGACCGCTATATCGACCGATACATCGGTCGACACTACCTACAGTAAACATGATCCTTCCATTTCTTTGCCGTCGTTACAGCTCTACGACATGAAACTTCCTAATTTTCGCCAAGATTTGCCAAATTAAATGAAATTGAATCAGGAGCCCTGGGCTCCTGATTGAATAAGATCGTTGAAGTTTGAAATAGTGCGAATAGACTTTAAAGTGACTTGGTTTGTTGTCATCCAAAAATGTTGCTACCATGGCAACGTGACGCGACAACTTCTCCTCTCTATTGTTATGTAATAGCTGACTCTACCCCAGGAGACTGAGAGACGACCGGGAACGAGTTAGATCACGTGCTTTTATTACGGGGGATGACGGGAGACTGAAGTAGTCATTAAAAACAAAAACTGAACGCAAGGCTGGCACTACGGCAAAGGCCTGAGGGCCTGAGCTATTGCCCGAAGTAATAGCGAAGCGGAGCCCTAAGGACCCTAAGCTAAAGAAAATTGGGAAAATATGGATCCGAGAAAATTTGTTATGGGCGTCAGCGTACGACCGAACGCTTACCGTCCGTACAGACTCTGAGGATAGGGGTAAAAAATACTTCTCAGGGTAGGGAAGGGAATCCCAGACGCGTATTTTGCGTTTCGTTTTGGCCCGAAATTAATCATTTTGGGGACAGCCAACGGACCTTGTACTCAACTGACGACAAAATTTTGCGAAAAAGGGCTTTGCTTTTTTCCTTATCATGCTTTTGGACAAGCTCCAGGAGCAACCTAGTCTCTTCTACCCCCGCATGGTCAAGTTGGACAGGTAAATCAATGAATGAAAACTTATGCAACATCAAATATATTAGCCAGGTTTTACTCGAACGAAAAATATATCGTATAAATGCTAAGCGGCGAAGGAACGAAAACGGCCAAAGTAATCAGTAAGTCTAATTAGCAAAATACCAAGTTTGCACGTGCAGAACACTTTTTTTGTACATTTCTTTGCACGACTACAGCGTGGCGGTACTGGTAGCTTGTGTGGCTGAGGGAGCTTCTGAGTCAGCCACACAGTTGTTCTTTGGGAC
The DNA here is from genome assembly GCF_958299795.1 of Porites lutea. NCBI lineage: Eukaryota > Metazoa > Cnidaria > Anthozoa > Scleractinia > Poritidae > Porites > Porites lutea. The sequence goes on along the minus strand of NC_133205.1, from coordinate 4,532,095 downwards.
AGGCTAATTCATGCGAGTATGAATGACATAGACATAGAAGTTATTATAACCTTAAGTGTAAATAATTAATAACGTACGGTTTGGTCCGTCCTATGTCCAACATGCGTAGAGTAAAACTGGCTTCAATCTCCTTTCCCTGATGCCTTCACTTGTGGCATATGACGATTAGGACAACAAGTAAGATTACAGCTACAGCTCCAAATACCCCTGTCAAACTGGCGAGTATCATCACTAGAGTATCTAAACGTGAGAAAAAAAACAATAAAATGAATTAATTAGTTTCGCCAGTTATGGCGTGGAGACCCCCACAACCACTTTACTTTTGATAGTAGAGAGTCTCTCTAGGTAGTCAGCAGTCCCTTATCTTCATCAAAGCGAGCGACACACGCCCGGGCAGATGGAAATCGCCACGGTGTTATACCATACTGAACTATATTCACATGTTTTACTGTACTTAAAGAAAATAAGGGACCAATCCACGTAGCGATCCCTTCTCCTCACAACTCATAAAATGAACTACCCCACAAGTCTTTGCCTCTCGCTTTTGTCTCGTCACGCAACTCTCTTCTTCTTGGGAAGGAACGTTGCGTGACGAGACAAAACAGCTGCCAGGGGGCCACAAGCGTCTCATATTACTTTGTATAAGAGATCACCACCTATCCAAAACTCCAAAAATGTCCAGTGAAGCGCTATTGGCTGGAACCCTTACGTAAAACGACGTTATTTTAATTTCACATTGTCGTAAACCTGTTGTAAGAGACCACTTGCACAACAGATAAACAAATTGAAAATGCCACACTACTCGGAGTATGCGAAAAACCTTTAGCCCTTCATAAAGACAAATTGTTGAACCGGGACCTCTTAAAATCAGTCAAGTTTATTAACGGTATTAATCCTAAATAAAATAAAATGGAGGGAAATACTAGGGATAACTGGGATGACTAGGGAAGACGTATGATGACTTACGACGACTGGGATGACAACGGATGACTAGGGATGACTAGGGATGATTAGGGAGGACTAGGGGTGACTAAGGATGACTAGGGATGACCAGGATGACTAGGGATAACTAGCATGACTAAGGATGACTTGGGATGACTTCAGATCCCTATCGATGACTTGGATGACAAGGGATGACTAGGGATGACTTGAGATCACTAGGGATCACTTGGATGACAAGGGATAAAAAGGGATGATTAGGATGACTAGGGATGACTAGGGATAATTAGAGATGACTAGGGACGACTAAGGATGACTAGAGATGACTAGGATGACTAGGGATTAGTGGGATGACTAGGGATCACTGGGATGACTAGGATGACTGGGATGACTAGGGATTACTAGAAATGTCTAGGGGTGACCAGAAATGCCTAGGTATGAGTACGGATTACTAGGGATGACTGACATGACTAGAGATGACTTAAGATAACTTAGAATGAGTAGGATAACTAAGATGACTGGGGATAACTTGGGATGACTAATGATGCCTACGGATGAGTAGCGATGGCTAGGGATTTCTAGGGATGACTGGGATGACTAGGGACGAATAGGGATGACTAGGGATGGCTAGGGATGAGTAGGATGTCTACGGATGACTAGGGATGACTAGGAATGATTAGCGATGACTAGGGATGACTGGGATGACTAGGGATGTCTTAGGATTTCCGGGATGACAAGGGATCACTTGGGATGGCTAAGATGCCTAAGGATGCCTAGGGATGATTAGGGATGACTAGGGATGACTGAGGATGCCTAGGGATGACTAGGACGACTAGGGAAGACTAGGATGACTAGGGATGACTAAGGATGCCTAGGAATGACTGGGACTACTAGAGATGACTTGGAATGACTTAGGATAACTGGGATGACAAGGGATGACTACGGATGACTAGGATGCCTAAGGATGACTAGGGATGATTAGGGATGACTAAGGATGACTAAAGATGACAAGGGATGGCTAGTAATGACTATTGATGACTAGGGATGACTAGGGATGACTAGAGATGACTAGGGATTACTAGGAATAACTGGGATGACTAGGGATGACTACTGATGACTGGGATGACTAGGATTGACTAGAGATGACTAGGGATGACTAAGGATGCCTAGAATGACTACGGATGACTAGGATGACTAAGGATGAGTTAATATGACTTGGGATGAGTAGGGATGACTGAGATGACAAGAGATGACTAGGAATGACTAGGATGCCTAAAGATGAGTAAGGATGACTTTGGATAATTAGCGATGACTAAGGATGACTAAGGATACCTAAGGATGACTAGGATGACCAGGGATGACTGCAATGACCGGGACGACTAGAGATGACTAGGAATGACTTGGAATGACTAGGGATCAGTAGGATACCTAAGGATGACTAAGGATGACTAAGGATCATTAGAGATAACAAGGGATGACTAAGGATGACTGGGAATGACTAGGGATGTCTGCGATGACTACGGACGACTAGGGATGACTAGGGATGTCTGCGATGACTAGGGATGAGTAGGGATGACTAAGGACGACTAGGGATTATTAGGGATAACTATTAATGACTGGGATGACTAGGGATGACAAGGGATGACTGGGATGACTAGGGATGACTAGGAATGACTGGGATTAGTAGGGATGACTACGGATGACTAGGATGACTAGGGGTGACTAGGGATGAGTGGGATGACTAGGGATGAGTAGGGATGACTGGGATGACTAGGACTGACTGGGATCACTAGGGATGACTACTGATGACGGGGATGACTAGGGATGACTAGGGATGACTGGGATTACCAGGGATGACTAGGGATGACTGGGATTACTAGGGATTACCATGGATGACTGGGATTACTAGGGATGACTAGGGATGACGGGGATTACCAGGGATGACTAGGGATGACTGGGATGACTAGGGATGACTAGTGATCAGTAGGGATGACTAGGGATGACTGGGATGACCAGGGATGACTAGGGATGACTGGGATGACTTGGGATGACTACGGATGACTGGGATGACTAGGGATGACTAGGGACGACTGGGATGACTAGGATGACTATTGATGACTAGCGATGACTGGGATGACTAGCGATGACTAGGGATGACTGGGATGACTTGGGATGACTGGGAAGACTAGGGATGACTAGGGATGACTGGGATTACCAGGGATGACTAAGGATGACTGGGATTACTAACGATTACTAGGGATGACTCGGGATGATTAGGGATAACTAGGGATGACTGGGATTACCAGGGATGACTAGGGATGACTGGGATGACTAGGGATGCCTAGGGATGACTAGGGATGACTAAGGATGACTAGAGATGACTAGGGATGACTGGGATGACTAGGGATGAGTAGGGATGACTAGGGACGACTAGGGATTATTAGGGATGACAATTGATGACTGGGATGACTAGGGATGACAAGGGATGACTGGGATGACTAGGGATGACTAGGAATGACTGGGATGCCTAGCGATGACTACGGATGACTGGGATGACTAGGGATGACAAGGGATGACTGGGATGACTAGGGATGACTAGGGATGACTGGGATGACTAGAGATGACTAGGGATGACTGCGATGACTAGGGATGAGTAGGGATGCCTGGGATCACCAGGGATGACTAGGGACGACTGCGTTGACTTGGGATGACTAGGGATGACTAGGGATGACTGGGATGACTAAGGATGACTAGGGATGACTGGGATGACTAGGGATGACTAGGAATGACTGGGATGACTAGGGATGACTACTGATGACTGGGATGACTAGGGGTGACTAGGGATGAGTGGGATGACTAGGGATGAGTAGGGATGACTGGGATGACTAGAAATGACCGAGATGACTAGGGATGACTAGGGATGACTGGGATGACTAGGGATGACTAGGTATGACTCAGATTACCACGGATGACTAGGGATGACTGGGATGACTAGGGATGACTAGGGATGACTGGGATGACTAGGGATGACTAGGGATGACTAGGGATGACTGGGATGACTAGGGATGGCAAGGGATGACTGGGTTGACCAGGGATGATTAGGGATATCTTGGACGACTTGGGATGATTAGGGATGACTGGGATGACTTGGGATGGCTAGGGATGACTGGGATGACTAGGGATGACTACGGATGACTGGGATGACTAGGGATGACTAGGGATGACTGGGATGACCAGGGATGACTATGGATGACTGGGATGACTAGGGATGAGTAGGGATGACTAGGATGACTAGGGGTGACTTGGATGACCAGGGATGACTAGGGATGACTGGGATGACTAGGGATGACTAGGAATGACTGGGATGACTAGGGATGACTACTGATGACTGGGATGACTAGGGATGACTAGGGATGACTGGGATGACCAGGGATGACTATGGATGACTGGGATGACTAGGGATGAGTAGGGATGACTAGGATGACTAGGGGTGACTTGGATGACCAGGGATGACTAGGGATGACTGGGATGACTAGGGATGACTAGGAATGACTGGGATGACTAGGGATGACTACTGATGACTGGGATGACTAGGGATGGCTAGGGATGACTGGGATGACCAGGGATGACTAGGGATGACTGGGATGACTAGGGATGACTAGGAATGACTGGGATGACTAGGGATGACTACTGATGACTGGGATGACTAGGGGTGACTAGGGATGAGTGGGATGACTAGGGATCAGTAGGGATGACTGGGATGACTAGGGATGACTGGGATGACTACGGATGACTAGGGATGAGTGGGATGACTAGGGATGACTAGGTATGACTCGGATTACCAGGGATGACTTGGGATGACTGGGATTACCAGGTACGACTAGGGATGAGTGGGATGACTAGGGATGACTAGGGATGTCTGGGATGACTAGGGATCACTAGGGATGACTGGGATGACTAGGGATGACAAGGGATGAGTGGGATGTCCAGGGATGACTAGGGATGACTGGGATGACTAGGGATGACTACGGATGTCTTAGGTTGACTAGGGATGACTGGTATGACTAGAGATGACTAGGGATGACTGGTGATGACTGGGATGACTAGGGATGACTAGGGATGACTAGGGATGACTACAGATGACTCGGATGGCTAGAAGTGACTAGGGATGACTATTGATGACTTGGGATGACTAGGGATGAGTGGGATGAGTAGGGATGACTGGGGATGACTGGGATGACTGGGATGACTAGGGATGACTAGAGATGACTGGGATGACTAGTGATGACTAGGGATGACTGGGATCACCAGGGATGACTAGGGATGACTGGGCTGACTAAGGATGACTAGGGATGACTGGGATTACTAGGATGACTATTAATGACTAGCGATGACTGGGATGAGTAGGGATGACTAGGGATGACTGGGATGACTAGGGATGACTGGGATGACTACGGATTACTAGGGATGAATGCGATGACTAGGGATGACTAGGGATGACGGGGATTACCAGGGATGGCTAGGGATGACTGGGATGACTAGGGATGACAAGGGATCACTAGGGATCACTAGGGATGACTAGGGATGACTGGGATGACTAGGGATGACTAGAGATGACTACGGATGACTTAGGATTACTAGGGATGACTGGGATGACTAGGGATGAGTAGGGATGACTAGGGACGACTTGGGATTATTAGGGATGACTATTGACGACTGGGATGACTAGGGATGACAAGGGATGACTGGGATGACTAGGGATGACTAGGAATGACTGGGATGACTAGGGATGACTAGGGATGACTGGGATGACTAGGGATGACTAGGGATGACTGGGATTACTAGGGATGACAAGGAATGTCTGGGTTGACCAGTTATTATTAGGGATACCTGGGATGACTAGGGATGACTAGGGATGACTGGGATGACTAGAGATAAGTAGGGATGACTGGGATGACTAGGGATGACTAGGGATGACTGGGATGACTAGGGATGACTAGGGATGACTGCTATGACCAGGGATGACTAGGGATGACTGGGATGACTAGGGATTACTACGGATGTCTTAGGATGACTACGGATGTTTGGGATGACTAGGGATGAGTAGGGATGACTGGGGATGACTAGGGATTACCACTGATGACAAAGGATGACTGGGATGACCAGGGATGAACAGGGATGGCTGGGATGACTAATGATGACTAGGGATGACTACAGATAGCTGGGATGGCTAGGGGTGACTAGGGATGACTATAGATGACATGGGATGACTTGGGATCACTGGGATGACTAGGGATGACTAGGGATGATTGGGATGAGTAGGAATGACGAGGGATGACTGGGATGACTAGGGTGACTAGGGATGACTGGGATGACTAGGGATGACTAAGGATGACTGGGATGACTAGGGATAACTGGGAATGACTACGGATGACTGAAATGACTAGGGGTGACTAGGGATGACCGGGATGACTAGGGATGACTAGGGACGACTAGAGATTATTAGGGATGACTATCAATGACTGGGATGACTAGGGATGACAAGGGTTGACTGGGATGACTAGGGATGACTAGGAATGACTGGGATAACTAGGGATGACTACGGATGACTGGGATGACTAGCTATTACTAGGGATGACTGGGATGACTAGGGATGACTAGGGATGACTGGGATGACTATGGTTGACTAGGAATGACTGGGATGACCAGGGATGACTAGGGATGGCTGGGATGACTTGGGATGACTAGGGATGACTGCGATGACTTGGGATGACTAGGGATGACTGGGATGACTAGGATGACTATTGATGACTAGCGATGACTGAGATGACTAGGGATGACTAGGGATGACTGGGATGACTAGGGATGACTAGGGATGACTAGGGATCACTACGGATGACTAGGGATGCCTATGATGACTAGGGATGACTACGGATGACTACGGATGACCTACGATGACTAGGAAACACTGGGATGACTAGGGATGAGTAGGGATGACTAGGGACGACTGGGGATTATTAGGGATGGCTATTGATGACTGAGATGACTAGGGATGACAAGTGATGACTGGGATGAGTAGGGATGACAAGGAATCACTGGGATGACTAAGGATGACTACGGATTACTAGGGATGACTAGGGATGACTGGGATGACTAAAGATGACTAGGGATGACTGGGATGACTAGCGATGACTAGGGATTACTGGGATGACTAGGGATGACTAGGGTTGACTTAGGATGACTAGGGATGACTGGGATGACTAGGGATGAGTAGGGACGACTAGGGATTACTAGGGATGACTAAGGATGGCAAGGGATGACTGGGATGACTAGGGGTGACTAGGGATGACTGGGATGACTAGGGATGACTAGGGATGACTGGAAAGACTAGAGATGACTAGGGATGACTGGGATGACTAGGGATGACTTGGGATGACTGGGATCACCAGGGGTGACTAGGGATGACTGGGTTGACTTGGGATGACTAGGGATGACTAGGGATGACTGGGATTACTTGGGATGACTAAGGATGACTGGGATTACTAGGGATTACTAGGGATGACTGGGATGACTAGGGATGACTAGGGATGACTGGGAAGACTAGAGATGACTAGGGATGACTGGGATGACTAGGAATGACTTGGGATGACTGGGATTACCAGGGATGACTAGGGATGAGTGGGATGACTAGGGATGCCTAGGGATGACTATGGTTGACTTGGGATGACTAGTGATGACTACGGATGACTGGGATGACTATGGGTGACTGGGGATGACTTGGATGACTGGGGATGACTTGGGATGACTGGGATGACTAGGGATGACTAGGGATGACTGGGATGACTAGGAATGACAAGGGATGACTGGGATGACCAGGGATGACTATGGATGGCTGGGATGACTAGGGATGACTAGGGATGCCTTGGAATGACTAGAAATGACTGAGATGGCTAGAGTAACTAGGGATGCCTAGAGATTACTCTGGATGACTTGGGATGACTGGGATGAGTATTGATGACTAGGGTTGACTGGAATGACTTGGTATGACTAGGGATGACTAGGGATGACTAGTGATGACTAGGGATTAGTAGGGATGACTACGGATGACAAGGTATGACTGGGATTACTAGGGATGACTAGTTATGACTAGGATGACTGAATTGACTAGGCACGATTCGGGATGAGTGGAATGACTAGGGATTACTAGAGATGACTGGGATCAGTAGGAACATTTGAATGTCTAGGATGACTAGGATGACTAGGGATGACTAGGATGAGTAGGATGACAAGGGTTAACTGGGGATGACTAGGATGACTAGGATGAGAAGGGTTGACTAGTGATAACTACCCTAGTCACCCAGGTCACCCAGCTCAGCCTAGTCACCTAAGTCATCGAAGTCACGCTTCGCACCGAAGTTACCCAAGTCATCCTGGTCATCCAAGTCACCCTACTCACCCAAGTCATCCTAGTCACCCAACTGACCCTAGTCACCCAAGTCACCCCAGTCATCCTGGTCACCGTAGTCACCCAAGACAGCCAAGTCAGCCTAGCCACCCTAGTCACCCAGGTCACCCTAGTCACCCTAGACACCCAAGTCATCCTAGTCACACTAGTCACCCAAGTCACTCAAGTCACCAAATTCAAGTCACCCTAGTCACCCTTGTCACGCTAGTCACCCTAGACACCCAGGTCACCCTAGTCACCTAAGTCATTCTAGTCACTTAAGACACCTTTGTCACCCTAGTCACCCAAGTCACACTAGTCACCCTAGTCGCTCAAGTCACTCTAGACGTCACCGAAGTCATCCTAGTCACCCAAGTCACTTTAGTCACCCTTTTCACCCTAGTCACACAAATCACTCTAGTCACCCAAGTCACCCCAGATGTAACCCAAGTCACGTAAGTCATCCTAGTCACCCAAGTCACCTTAGTGACCTTAGGAACCCATGTCACCCTAGTCACCCAAGTCACCCTAGACGTCACCTAAGTCACCCAAGTCATCCTAGTGATTCAAGTCACCCAAGTCACCTAAGTCTTTCTTGTCACCCTACATGTAAACTCAAGTCACATAGGTCGTCCTAGTTACCCAAGTCACCCTAGTGACCCAAGTCACCCTTGTAACCATAGTGAACCAAATCGCCCAAGTCATTATAGTCACCCAAGTCACCCCAGTCACCAAAGTCACTTTAGTCACCCTTTTCACCCTAGTCACCCAAGTCACCCCAGATGTCACCCAAGTCACGTAAGTCATCCTAGTCACCCAAGTCACCCTAGTGACCTTAGGAACCCATGTCACCCTAGTCACCCAAGTCACCCTAGACGTCACCTAAGTCACCCAAGTCATCCTAATGATTCAAGTCACCCAAGTCACCTAAGTCATCCTAGTCACCCAAGACACCCTAGTCACCCAAGTCACCATAGTCGCCCTAGATGTCACCCAAGTCACCCAAGCCATTGTAGTAACCCAAATCACCCTAGTCATCCAAGTCACACTAGTCACCCTAGTCACACAAGTCACCCTTGTCACCCAAGTCATCCGTGTCACCCAAGTCATCCTAGTCAATGAAGTCATCCAAGTCACTCAAGTAATCCTAGTCACCCAAGTCACCCTAGTAACCTAAGTCGCCGTAGTCACCCTAATCACCCTAGTAACTTAAGTCATCCTAGTCACCCTAGCCAACTAAGTCATCGTGGTCGCCCAAGTCACCCAAGTCGCCTAAGTCATCCTAGTCACCCAAGTCACCCTAGACAACCAAGTCACCCTAGCCACCCTAGAGAGTCAAGTCAGCCTTGTAACCCAAGTCAGCCTAGTCACCCTAGATGTCACCCAAGGCATCCTAGTCACCAAGTCACCCTAGATGTCACCCAAGTCATCCTAGTAACCCTAGTTACCAAGGTCACCCTTGTCAACCAAATCACCTAAGTCATCCTAGTCACCCGAGTCACCCAAGTCACCCTAGTCACCAAAGTGACCCTAGTCACCTTAGCCAAGTTATCTTTCAGCGGCTAGCTCCCTCCATAATAGTTATGGAGGCGTAAGATTTAAAAGTGAAAAGAATTTTTCTATTGGTTTTTAGATTTTATCTATGTCCTCGTCCTTGCCATCCGCTACAACGTACGGGGGGAAGCAGTTGGAAAGCCTAAATATGGTGTTAAAACTGGACTATTGTTTTTGTAATTTAATTATGCTAATTCGTGCGAAGAGACGCGTAAGCTTTGTTAAATGGCGTCAGCGGGGGCGTTGCGTGAGATTTTGAAGGTGTCAACGCACGGGAAAGGTTGGACCTCTGATGGTACTGCAAACTAGGGGTAGTGGGGGCATGCTCCCCCAGACATTTTTTCAAATTTTGGGGCTTAGAAGTGCCATTAATTTCCTGCGTTTTCCGCGGGACATTGTTAGTATATATAAATGATGGAAAATGCGATAGTTGTTTAATTTAGATCACTTGTGTTATCGGCAGGGTCAGGATCCCATTGCATTGGCTTCTGGTAGGGTACAGTGTTTACGGACAAAAGAGGAAAACAGCAACAATAAAATGCGAAAGATTTATTAATCATTCCTATTTAATGATGAAAATGCTTTCGGTAAATTAAACATATTTTTCACGTTTTCCAGATTTCAGCTGTACACAGGAGCGTATGTGCGTAGATTGGCGCTACTCTTGGCGACATAGCACCTTTAAAGTGACCCTTTTTTCCAAATGCCAGTAATGGAATAATTAGTCGTCCCAGTAGCCTAACTCGAAAGCAGACAGAGTCTAATTTTAAAAGGGAAAATTGCGTATCAGACAAAAAGTAAACCTGGGGTCAATGTTTTAAAACTCACAAGTGTAATTTACAAGTGTAGCCATTGTTTTAAGTTAGAAAATACTTGTAAATGACACTTGTAAAAGTTTCATAAAATTGACCCCTGTTGATGTACACTCCATCTCATAACAACAAGTCAAAGAAAAAAAGAAAGTTGCATTTACATCAATAACGAGTTTTGGATTAGGTTCTGCACGAGAAATTCTTATATTCTAAAATGGATAAGCTGTTCTAAAAGCAACTTTCATTTTTTTTTTATTGGAGGTGGAAAAATACAGAGTCACTTTTTGCGAAAAAGTTTTACATAGGACTTAATTCATAGATCTTTGAATTAGGTGGCTTATCTAAAATGAAAAGAAAAAAACAAACAAAAACAGAACGGATTAAAATAAAAAAAGGAAAGGCCTAATGGAATAAGAAAAAAAAAACATCCCAGAGAGGGCAGAAAACACACAAGTTTCAGTTCCTTTTAGAATTTGCAATAACCAGTTCATTCATTTAATTTAAAATCATGGAAAATATCCTTCCTGTCAATTCTGAGTACAAGGTAATAGGGGAACAAATAAGTAGCCTTCTAAAAAGATGTTGAGACAGCAGGGCTTGAAATAACTTTGTGGCTGGAACTGGTCAAGTTGTCCGGTCAAACTTATTTTTGCTTGGACATAACACTTTTTTGGCCGGACAACTACAAATATTTATTAGGAAATATCTCTATAACACTAAAGTTTTGGTCCATTAGAAGTGTAAAAGACTTAGGACAGTTAGGACAGTGTTCACCAATTAGAACAAGCTTGATATGAAGAGTAGACTGTTCACAGTCCTCTATTTTTCTTTAAGATGATGAGACTTGGCGCTTACTATTACAGGCGGTCATCTTAATGTACTGAGGGGATGGGTATTGGGGTTTATAGTGGTAGGGGCAGTGGGCTATCCCAAACTTTCCCCTGCCCCCTAAAACTCTTTACTCATCCCGACGCTGGGCTTGGTACATTTGAAACCAAGATGGTTGCCCGTAAGGGTAGATGCTTGATTTCTACAATCTTACAAAAAAGTAGGGGAATGTGAAAAGTCTATTAGTATATCGAGAGCTACTTTTCCACTTAAAACTTTGAAAAATAACTAAACAGTATTAACATGAAGAATATTTTAGTGTACTTATCAATTTTGAAACGATATTTTCAAGCTACAATCGGCGACAAAATATTATTGTTGAGACATTGTACTTAAATAGGGTGACTTCGGAGAACAAAAGATTTCTCACCCCTCCCCTGTCCCCTCCATTCAAAGTTGGGGTGTTTGTTGTTTTCTATAGGTAGCTAGAACAAGGGCACAACATTGCACGGAGGGGATGAGGGAGGAAAGCTATATTTCCTCCTTTTGAAGTTCATAAAATGTAAAAAAGCCCACTCTTGGGCGAAGTGTCTCAACTCATTTTGTCGCCGATTGTACATGTTTGTGGTTGCTCATAGAACCAAATAGCCCAGTTGACAAAATCTATAGCTCCACTTAGAAGAAATTTCTAAAGCAACCATGCCTTCTCTAAGAAAGGAATGTGTTTTTCCTTAAAAGTCACAAGATCTATGATTTCCACTCAATAGTGAAAAATTCTTTTAAAAGAAAACTGTGACATTCAAGTCTGCAGAACTGTTGTTGTAGTTAAATGAAAATTCTCCTGGTCTCCTTGGTAGTTAAGCCTAACCATAAGTTCTGTTTTTGATTAATGTCATCACTTGTACTCCATTTCAACTGCCTTGATATCTACTTCATTTTTGACAATGACATATGATGAGATGGAAGTAAGGCAGTTGTTCCTTTTAAGATGCATTAGCTCAAATGATATTGCCTTCACACTTGAAGGTAACGATTTCTCCTTGAATGGTTGTTAAGCCTGACGTAAAGTGTTCTAGTTTTGATCAATAACATCATTTATTTGTACTACATTTCAACAGTCAAGTTGTGAGATGCAAGTAAAGCATTAGTTCCACATCAACTCCAGTGATCTTGTCTTCATGAACTTGAAGATAAAGATATATAGTTAATGAAAACACCGCCGATTGGTCTTTTTCATACAATCCTTCTGCTCCACTTCATCATGTGATGCACACCTCCTACCCCTTGATACACGTAATCAGTGTCTGAAAATGTTATTCAGTTACTATCCATCATGAATAAATTTCCAAGGTTGATGTGATAGTGTGACGACACAGTGGACATGTTTTCCGTTGATATCTTTGTATCCTAAAAAGTTGAGTACAGCAACTTTTGCACATGCACATGTGACGGCAAGGCATGACAACAATGTTCTTCTCCTCTGTCTGGCAGACAACACACAAGTTCCTGTCTCTCTCTCTTTCTAACTGTTCCATTAAGTCTTGGTCCTTTTCATCTGCAGGCACCTTGCAAGATCGTGTGCAATGTCTGGGCCTCTGCATAAAGCTAGGAGTCTGGAGAGTTGCAATGAAGGCTAGAACACTTTGTAAAGAAGACTCCAAAAATTCAAATGCAACATTGAACACATTTACTCTCAAAACAGTCCAAGAATACGCAATCAAAAATGCACTTGAAACAAAGCTTATAAGACTCCATTTGCCTCCTGGAAAGTAATGCACTCCAATAGCTAATAGACTTGGAAAACTTCTAAGACCTTCCAGGAAACAAGAGATCACTTTGTTCAATGACACATAGAGCATCCATCCCATGGCTTTCAATCCAACCCACAAGCCATGGACCATGTTGCCGAAGATTAAATCAATGACCCAAATGAGGGTATGAAACACTGTCAGAGTCAAGTCCCCTAATGTGTGTAGCATGGCTTGAAGATAGTGACACAGCCTGTTAAAGAACCAGACGAGATTATGCCAGGTAGAAAGTGAGCATGTCTGGACTGTTTTTCCCACAAATTCAATGCCAGTGAAGATTGAGGTGAAAACTGAATGGCAAATTTCCACGATCAGCACCCCTGTGTTCCATATTGACGCTACAAGACACTCCATCACGGCTCTGATGCTAGTTACAATGGTCAATACTGCTGATGTGGGTGTATTGAAAACATATCTCCATCCCAGATAAGATTGATACAATAGCACGCCGGTGGCGTTCTTGGCCACAACGGCTCCATGAGAAGCGTGATATAACCCGCTAGGAATGAAAGAAACAGCTCCATGGAAGAGACTTAGAAGACTCTGGAAAACTGATACAATCCCACTGGCGACTCCCTCAACAAACGAACATACAGAGTCTGCCGTAAATCGAGCAGACTTCGCAATGAAGTCAAAAATGGAGGACACAACATTATAGTTCAGTTGGAAGATTGTCTTAACTCCACAACCGAGGTATTCAACAAACTTGATCGCGTATTTGAGACCGCTGAAGATACTGGAAATGGTTTCACAGGTAGTGATGACAACAGAATTAAGTATAAAATAGGCAGCTCTGAAGAAATGTTCAAGAAACCACGCGATCCATCGAGCGAAGTCCAACAGAAATGGAACGGAGTCGAAAAAGGCATAAGGAAAAGGTTTGCATTCGTGAAAAATGTACTTCTCCTCATCTGCAAAGCCTGTACTGCAAGTTAAAATGGAAAGGATTGATAAGAAGAAGAATTTTCCCTTTGCCATCGAGACTACTCCATAATTTTCATATTTCTTGTAAAAACCAGGCGGAAAAATCCAAAAGTTCAACGAAAAATTCAACGAAAAGTAAAAGCTTGTATTCGATACCAGTCTGTTGCCGGTGGCTCCTGTCCCTCAGAAGAAACAACTGCTTGAGGGGAGGGGAGGCACTGGGAGGGCTCTTAAGTCGAAGGAGCCTAAAAAGTGGAGGAAATCTTTGATTCATTGTTTTTTAAACGTATTTCTTCTGACCGATTGAATTTTTTTACATTTTACACGTAAGATAGCCTAAAATAAATAAAATGATTACTATTTCCTGTCCCCTCATCCTTCCCCCAATGAACCCCCAATGTGTTATCCAAGCTTTTTTCGTTTCCAGGTTCTTTGGAAGAGTGAGAAGCCTTGTCAAATTTTACACGGTGGCACTGATTTCGACAGTTCCTTTTGCGGGAGTCTTTCTTCACATATTACTACCGAACGCAGCCCTGAAATGGCTGAACTAGCCTTAGTCCGAATATCTTTGAAACTAGTATGGGGATTAATCGCAAATAGAGCGATTGCACGCTTGGAAACAGGGAACCCAACGGACGAAAAGTTAAGGCAACTTCTGTTGTCAGAATTCCGAAAACTTCACGAGGAACTTGATGCCTTAAGACGCAAAGAATTAGTGGCCGCGACGGCTTTTATGGAGAATGCCTACGAAATTCTTAATGAAGATCCAGAGGAAGCAAAGAAAGAGTTCAACAAAGCAAGAGATGCGGCTCAGGTCGCTTTGGGTGTAGTGAAGGAGTTGCAAGATAAAGTTCTAGCCACCAAAATAATGATTGCATCGGCTATTCACGAATTTGTAGACAAGCCCGAAGTAGCTGCATCCTTGTGCATGAAGTACGTATCTAGACTCAATTCCCTTCCGTCTGTGGTAAATGCTTCGAGTATTCAAATCGGGCAAAAGATGGGTCCAAAATGGCGCTGGGGAAGCAACAATGTTACTAGGCAAGACGTGTTAGGTAAGGTCTCTGAAATTAATCGTTGTGTAAGGTACTTTGTCATAGACCAAACCAGCAGTAGTAAATATCTAGAAAGCAACTCCTCACACATTGCTGTGGATGGAAGGATGGTGGAGCCTCTGACAGAATTTATCCTTCTACGAAAATGTGTTGAGCTAGCAACACTACAAGAGGGGTCTGGTACCCCTATTGCCATGGTAGCAATGGAAAACAAGATCTTCTTAGCTCAGAGCCAGGTAGCATCTCAACAAAGTGACCCCTTCCTTGGAAATGCTATCAAGTGCCTGGATCTTGAAGCCATGGAAGTTTCTGATCTTGTCGGTCACACAGGCACTGTCTTGTGCATGATTGGTGTTGGTAGCAATGTGGTTTCAGGTTCATTTGATAAGAAAATCCTCATCTGGGATGCAAATTCTGAGAAGTGTGTACACATTCTGTCAGGACATGAAGGATCAGTCAGGTGCTTAGCAGATAACGATGCTCACATCTTCTCTGCCTCTACTGACAGCACTATCAAAGTGTGGGACAGGGTAACATTTGAGCTGCAGCACACCCTGGATGGACACCAAGCACCCATTTCTGCATTGGCTGTTTCCAACAGGCATCTATTCTCCTGCGAAGTTAATGGACCTATCAAGTACTGGGATCTGAACAAATGGACTTGCTTGCATGATGTTAAATCCCCTGGGAATGTTGACAAAATGTACATCATCAACAGCTCTCTGCTCATTTCCTATGAACAGAAAATTTCTGTTGTCAACCTGGGGAACCTTAAAGAAGTCACTGTTGTCAAAGAAGCTGCTGAAATGTCTCATGTGATTGGCAGAACCCTATGTGCTGCATCAGATGGTACTTTACACTCCCTGGATGTATCAAATATGAAGTCTATTGCATCCAAGGTCTTAAAGGTTGATGACATTCCACATTGTGTTAAGTGTTTGTATTACGAAGAGATGAGTGGCTATTTGTTTATCATTTGTCAGTTTTCTACACAAAATGGGGGAGAAAGAAGTGTTTTGTTTAGAATGTAGATTGTAGCCCCTTCAATATCACAGAGCCTGTTCAAGCAGAGCGACCTGTGATAAAATGTAATTAAATTTGTTTCCTGAGTACAGCTTGGCTCAATGCTTTTTGGCTTGTGCAAGAGGTCTTTAAAATAATAATTTTTATAGAGAAAACAAGAGCAACCTGTGGTAACTACAATGTAGATACCTGGTAACCATTTTTTCTTGAGTAGTCTATCCCTGTGCCTTTTTGCATGTGCCTGAGGTCTGCAAATAATTTTATTTTGCACAAGTATGAGTAAAACTGGTGAAATGCAGTTCCATAACCATATTTGCCAGGTCGCAGTTCTGAGGCAGGTTTCAAAATAGCTGTAATTCTGAGATTTTGGATGTTCACTGGGCTTAACTTACATGTAAAAGCTTGGATGAAATGTGCAAATTCATGATGAGGCTAGTGGAGATAGGGTTATACATTTTTTAAATGAATGAACATCATAATATCAACAACAATACTGAGCCACAGACATTCGAATTCAGAATGTTTAATGATTTCTTTAGAAGAGAGAGAGCATCACTAGAACATTACTCTTAGTTTTACACAATACTTTCATCTTTAGACTACTCATAATGCAAAAATAAAACTTTATATTAGACTTTATTTCCAACAGTTGACCATCTGGCCCCGTGGATAGCGCTATCCACCAGATAAATCACTATCCAGCAGGCCCGAGTTGTACAAAAGGTGGATAGCGCTATCCGGTGGATAAATCTCTATCCAGTGGATAGCGCAATTGGTTTCCCAAATACTTATCCGCTGGATAGTGATTTATCCGGTGGATAGCGCTATCCAACGTTTGAACAACCGGGGCCAGATAAGTAGTAAGAAGCAATAATTGCATTATCCCCTGGAGAGCTATTTATGGCGCTATCCACCTTTTCAACAACTGGGGCCTGAGTAATAAATGTGACATGTAATGAATCAAAAAATTAAATTGGACCCAGCTCTTTCCATAACAACTTAGATAATACATTTGATACCTGTGCATATGTCCACACAGTTTTTATAAATTTGCTAAATAAGAGAAAATCTGGTTTTAAAGAAGACATGCAGTCAACAAAGTCTCCTTCACTGCTGTTTTAGTTTCATCACGCAATGCACCTCCCCAGAAAGACCAAAATGGCTGCAAGGAAGACTAGCAGTCAACTCTGTCTGAGCCGTTCCACCCTTGGAGTAAATTAAAGAGACAATCATATTTATTCCTAACTTTTCATGCTGTGAACAATTCAGTTGAAATATCTTTCATGTATACTTTTCCACGGAACTATTAAATTTGTTTTTCAAATTTCTGAGTTCTCAGAGCAGTAATTAAGCTGCATCAGCAAAGACCAAGCAGTTCTACAAAGTAACTGTAGAAGAATTCATTGACTTAAAAATAAATGTACCCAACTTACTGTTGTACTTTCTATGTACATGTTGTGGTTTAATTTTAGCCTTGGTTTACATTTTATTTTCCTTTGTTTAAAAGTCATTATCATACATTACCATACCAAAAACCAAAGGAAAATAAAACTTGAACCAAGGATAAAATTGAACCACACCATATATATCAAGACAGTTGACTGCACAATCAGTCCCAAATAAAAATGATTGCTATCACTGATAAACCCCAAGGGAACTGTCTAAATATATTGGCAACAAGATTAAAGTAACGATAACAAGTATAAGATATGACTTTCAATAAACTGGGCTTTATTCTAAAATAAAAATATGCTTATTGATAAAGATCTCACTGTCCTCCACCCTAGCACCTTGTCTGCACTAAAAGCAAGCTGGTTAGCTTTTATGGTTAGTGTTAAGAAAACTTTCTTGCACACTGTAAAACAGTCTTTTGAGGAAGAGTGTTCAGGGGGGCTGTTGCTAAGATTTCAAGTTACTGGATATGCAATTAGCAGGTGGGGAATTGAACAGCTAGGACTTCCTTTTGGTCTTATTTTCTTATTGTTTCCTATGAAAGTAGCCACGGGTCATGCTCATAAAAGCCGAGGGAAACCCCCAGCCCAGCCTCCGACCCCTTGATAGCAGCTCTGGTTCAGTGTTCATTGCTAGCACAAAATAAAAAGTCAGGTTGCAGGCACTACAAGGACTAACTATGATGATGATGATGACAATGATGATTGTGATGGTGACAATAAGAATGACTGGCATTGTCATCTACACGCAATAAATTGACACATAAAACTATTCATTTACTACATGTTTCATTTCCTCCAATGGCATTCGTAATAAGACTCAATCAATCAAGACACTGTGCCAACCGTCTGTAAGAAAAATGATTTTTCATGGCTGTTGTCATGAAGAAAATACGCCCAGTAACGTACCTTATGGAACCCAACAGGCAAAAAGTTTTCACATAGGAAGTGAAATGTTAGGAGGCATTGTTATGGAAATAACAACAACCTGAGAAATACCTTCGAATACCAAGAAAACACGTCTTGTCACAAATTCTGAGACGGGGCTGTTAAAAAAAACAACAACAACAAGGCTATTTCCATTTTAGGCAGAAGAAAGTTTGACAAAGCCGTGTCTTTTTTCAATATTCCAGTAGCTCCACAACTGAGCGGTTTTGAAAGTAAAGACAAAGTTTTTTCAACCTGCCAGTAGTTGATAATGAAATTTTACTGATGTAAGGGATTTCAAAAGCTTTCATTCTGAACTCTTGGCATGAATTTGCCACAATCATTTTCCAATCTCCCACTGATGCAGCACCAGATGAAGGCTGCAGCTAAGAAAAATAATGTAGGGAGCCAAGTACTCTGAACCTGTGAAATCCTGGGTGCCCAGTACACAATAATTTATTATTATGATCTTTATGGAAAAAACCTAAGATTTCCTAGTTGCCCAAGAGAAAACAGAGGCGCAAGAAGCCACCCAAGTACTGCTATAGCATAGCGCTACAGATTGTTTTGAAACTGACTGTTTTACTCGTATGCTTTCACAACAGTTCCAGAGAGCTTCATGTACTTACATTATTTTTAGTATGACATGTTAGAAAACCAAAAAAAAAAACAACAACTGTAATAATTATTCATGGACACTACAGTTTGAGATGAATGACTTTGCAATACTAGTTCTTTACCAGTTCTATAATCCCTTCACTGTAGTCTCAATAATGGCCAACATGCTCTAGGCCTACCAGAAACAAAAATTCCAAACAAGCCAGTTATAAATGTTGTAAGAACATGGAAGCTATATGCTCAGTTCAAGAGTTTTTTTTAACTAAAAAGTCCATCTCTCAGATCTTCAAGTACAACCAAACTTTCCCCCTTTTTAATCCAGGCAGCTTAAAGCCTACAGCATGTAGACTTTACTTTCATTATTACGCAATTAACAGACTAGGTGGTACCCTGATAAATTAATCACAAAATTATTGCAACGCAACTTAAGAGAAAACATACAATAATTAGTAAGAAAAAATTATATTTTGCTAAGCTTGGGAATAAGTTGAGTAATTTTGCCACAACATGTCCACACTGATATTTCCTTTTATTACCACTTCTTCTTGTAGTCATCAACGCTAACTCCACCAGGGCCAAGGGCAACAACCAGCAACAAACCACCAATCACAGATGTTGTCTGGAAGAAGTCATACTTGAGGAAATCTCTTAATGGTGATTGCGAATGGTACATCCACCATGGATTGATAAAGATGTTAATGATGGTGAGCAACAGAACAAGCACCAATGAAGCAAGCTTGGTTTTGTACCCCACAGCAACTAGGACCATCAAAATTGTACCTGCTACATCTTGAAGAATGTAAACAAAAGAAAGCCTAAACTTGATAAGGGTTGCAAACATAAATCCCAAGAGGACTCGGCCAGTCAGCTGAAGGTACGTCTTAGGGGTGTTGCCTCCCATGGTTGGGACTCCTGCGAATAAGCTTTTCTGTTCAGAACGCGATTCAGCTAGTAGAAGTAACAAGCCACCAGCGAGAGCAAGATTCCTACAGACAGAACATTACCCAAGGCATCTTTCAGTCAATTTTAAAATAACTTACTGTTTTAAAACTTCCTATGCACTACAAGTTTGAATTGTCAGTGAATCATTTTGATTGCACTGTTCCAAAATCTTGAAAATAATGATCGTGGCAACCACCACATTATGGGGGAAAACAACTGTACACTGGAAATGAATTTCCCACAGTACTAGTTGTATGTACTTGGAAATTTATTTCTGCTATTAGAAGAGCACTGTAGCTTTGTTATGTTTCTAAAGGTAACCTGTGGCATTGTCAGTTAATATTGCAGTTTGCTAGTATTATAGTTGCCCCACCGCAAAACCATACCATATTTGGCTTGTTACTGAAACGTCCTTGAGGTAAAATGATAAGCCTTACCCTAACCCAGGGAGAGCAAGAATTGTGAGGGGGGGGGGGGGTATTATTGCAAGAAGAGATTAACCCTTTAAGCCCCAATATCCACTTACAAATTCTCTGGACTGATCTCCATACATTTCCTTAAAGAATAAGTTGAGAGAATTTGTTTGCTGATCAAAGCTTTTCCCATCAGATAATCATTTCTTTAATTCTCACAAATTTTCTCTAGATTATGTATGGATATTGTTAGGAGAAAATTGACTTTGACTTAAGAGGAATTGCACTTGGTTGATGACTTAAACTCTAAAAAAAGAGATATTGCTCTTACAAAGTTATTTCTCCCAATTTTTACAACCAAAATAATGCTGTGTGTAATTTACAAACTGCGCACAGGTGTGCGAGACATGTCAGACCCATGTCACTCAGCTTGTTCAGGGGAATACAGGAAAAAAAAAACATGACGGTTTAACAGATGAAGATCATGTATTTATCAGATCCCATCATCAGTAAGTCCTACATTTTGTGCTCATATTTCTTTACATTGAACTTGTATTTAACAGATAACAGACATAAGCGTACACAGTATCTGCTTATCCAAAATTAATATTATTGACATGGCTGTGGATTAGGGATACCAAGGTACATATAACTGTCTGCTAATTATTACTCATAATTAGCTATGTTGATTATAAAAGTATACAAATAATTTACCTGAGTAAGAACTTAAAATCCCATAGAATACTGTATGCCAATGTCTGCAAAACAAAAGAAAAAAAATTACTGTCAAAATTAAAAGGCCACTAAAATCAGTTTTATGCGTTTCTAATTTCATACGTTGGCTTAAGTTACATCTGAATTATTCATTAAACATTAAATGAATGGATCTTAAGTGGAGAGCCAAGTAAAACTGATTCATCATAAGCTTTCATAATATTAAAACCTGTGTACTTGCAGTTAAGAAAAAATGATTATACAACAAAAGGGATATTTGGAACAAGTAAAAAATATAATAGCGAAAAGTTATTTGTAGCCTTGGTATGGGTGATATGACTGAATACAAAGAAAAAGAAAAAAAAAACAGAACAAAACAAAAGGGTAGGTTAACAGTAAATCGAAAGTTTAAACTCACTTGAACTACAATTACAGAAGATAGAATTCCCACAGCAATTTCAACTTTTTGCCGCGATAATACCATAACACAACCACCAAGCTGAGCGACTAAATTGAACAGCACAAAAATGGTGCCGATCACATAGCCACAGTGCCACGTCTGGTCCATATAATCCCGCTGCTCATCCCACTGGAACCACATTCGAAAGCCGTCCTCGAAGAACGTGGAGATGAGACAGAACCTCGCCAGATGAGGCAACACGTGTTTGCCATTACGAAGGATTTGATCCGCGATATCTTCCGCCCTGCTTAAATATTCACTGTAAGCGGACGATCCTTCCTGGGAAGACGACTTTCCCATCGTTATTTGAGGAGCATACAAGAGAAGAGAAATGGCGCTCACGATGAACGCGCAAAAGGGACTGAAGACTAGACCATAATACGCCACGGTAGAATGCCACGTACACTTTGTATGTGACGTCACAGACTATGAAGCTGGCTTCCGGTCGGTTAGAATCGCAGGTGTTCATGAACTGTTTTGAATTTAAAAGCCAGCGAATAAAACAGTTTTTGTAAAATTAATGTTGAACCGCAAAAGGTAACTCTTACTGAGGTATATGCGCGCTGTTAGTGAGTTTAGTATATTCTGCAATCGGACAAACAATCAAACAAGTGCACTGTGTTAAAGTCGGAGGAGATTTCTCATGTTCATTCCCTGATGTCCAATGTTTACCCGATACCTTTATCAGATTAAATAAAAATACAGGACGGTTCAGTAGCGGTGAGGTTGGTAATTAAATGGTTTATGGTAATCAGTTTTATTCAATGAAACAAAACGAAATATGGACGCTCGAAACCGTCAATTTTCGGCGCGATATCTATGGCAGAGGCTTTCGCGCCTTTGATGACGCGAAACTGTGCGCACAAAAAAAATTAAATATAAAAATTAAAAAAAAAAATTCAGTATAGAACAGAGCAAACTGGTTTAAAAAGCGTATCGTTTCGGACTTCAACCAGTCTTAACCGGCCATGTAACAATGGCTTCCTGAATCATTAAATTTATTTTAGATACAAAATATTCAAACAAAAAGAAATATATCCAGCTGGATCTTTGACAACGATGCAATTGTGACCGGAATAAGGCTAGCCTGCGTGGCATGGCGGTTTTGTCGACCTCGCCCACCTTGGTTTGTTTGCGCGCCCGACGAAAACTGCCATGCTACGCAGGTTAGAATAAGGCATAAACTTGGTTTCTTTTGGGATCCAATTAGCCCTTAAAACTAGGGGCGGATACAGGAAATTTTGATAAGATTACAGGGGACAAAATTTTTTTACGTTGAAAGTTTTTACGCAGGTGATTATTTTCAATAAACTGTATTGCTGGTTTTCAGTGTCACGCCATTCAAAATAGATCAAAAAAATCAAAACCGTTTAATAGGTAATGTCCAGAATCTGGGAAATGAAAGGAGGTACATATACAAAGACCTTCGCCAAGATTCAGGTCAGCGGAATATTTTCGTATACGAGATATCCGAAGAAATGTTTTACCCAAATTTATAGAGATTTGTATTGAGACGCCATGCTGGTGCTCACCTGGATGAGCTCCAACATGGCGGACGTAAAGCAACAGAAACATCTGTTACCGAGTTTTGCTACAAAAGCGTGAATTTATTCTTTGAGAAACTCTTAAACATTAAAGTGATACGTTTTCTAATATATGAACCGTTTAGATAGTAAAATTTCCTGAAATAAGTCATTTTTTTAACCTACATGACAGCTCTCTTGGCCGTCATGTAAATGCCGCGTCATGCAAAAGCTTAGGAATTCAAGCGTACTCTATCACAAAACCAAGACCCCTTTTGAAGAGAAAATTTGTATGAAAATTAGTTTTCAGCTGCTCTAATGCATCGTGAAAGTAAAATCTCGGTAGGATCGATAGTTTTTTATTTTGAATTTTAGTGACGTCATGTGAAAACCAACAATAATAGATAAT
>NC_133205.1:4463251-4505751 GCF_958299795.1 Porites lutea | reverse complement strand
ACTCACCAGGCTTAGTTCAAACACTAAAGACTACCTTGATTTCTGCAGCAGTTGATTTGCATATCTGACAACTTTCCTGGTTTGCCCAAGTAAAAGTGTGACTTGTTCAAACCTGATAAGAATGAAAAGAGCTATGTTGATGTTGTATTTCATTTTGCCTCCAAAGAATTTTGGAAATTCTCTCCAGGGGAGTAACCCCTAACAAAATTAATGCACTTGTAGATGCATATGGTTTACAAATTTCATTGAATATCTAATACTTCAACAATAATTTACAATATTTTTTGGCTTTAAATTCAAATTGTAGATAACCCCACCAGCTCGGAGAAGGCCAGCCAATGTGTGGAATTTCCCTAGAGGGAGAGAAAAGTTGAAACATCTCGCAGAACAGCCCCCTTGTATGTGTGGAGCAGGAAGGTAAGGGTTTCCTCTTTTCCTTTCCTTTCCTAACCTGAACTTGGAAGTATTCTTGTTGCAACACTGTAATTTGCTGAAGGCACAAGTGTTTCCTAGTTGGGTCACTAAGAAATAATATTTATTGCTTATAGCGCGCAAATTAACATTCGAATATGATCAAATGCGCGTAAAAGAAAGAAGAAATGAAATGAAAGAAAGAAATGAAATTATACTGAGAGAATTTGGTCTAATCAAGTCAGAAACATACACTGTATTTGCATCCTGACACAATATTTGCTTCAGTGAAAATAGAAGAGATAGGGAAAAAATTCCACAACCATGAAATGAGTAACAATTTTACACTACAGAAAAATATCCTTCTCTCCAGAGGGTTCACAGAGGGTTTTTTTTTGTTTGCGTGACCCCCTTCTCCCTGTCCTTTTAGAATGTGTAGTTCCAGAAAATATCCAGACTCCCTCCACAGAAGGGATTGGAAATTCCTGGGGGATGGGGGATTCTCAGAGTCCCAAGAATTTAAGTAAATGTATGAAGCTTGACTGGAGTTTACAGAGAGGTGGGAGGGGGGGGGGGGGGTGTCCTAAGGAAAAATCCCTTCCATGGGGGAGGTATTGATAATTTTTGGAACTTGCACCTAATATCAATATTATTAAAGCTGCAGAATTTCCTAAAACATAGAAAAAAATGACCTGTAAGACCACACACTGAATGATTGTTTAGGGGGTGGGCATGGGTAATTTCTGTATCTGCACAACTGCCCAGTGTTTCGAATCTACAACTGATGCATCTAAGATTACAGAGAAGTCAAGGCCTTGAATTAGGAGATCAGTTCTAAGAAAACGACAAAGCTGATAATGTATTTGTGTTTCTTGTTTTATCATTTTTTCATAGAGATATATCTTTTCTATATGATGCCACTGGGCCAGACAAGACAAGCCTGGACTCAGCTGGAAAATCTCTGGTTACACCTGCCTCTGATAAAAGCAAAACATCACCAAAAAACAAGCAGCTGGACTTTTTTGGGAAAAGTAAAGGCGAAAGTGGCCAGGAAGATGTGGTAAACATTAAAAACATGTCAAAATATTAATTTTAATAAGACAGTTTGTCAGATTAAAGTCAATTTCTCTGTTATGGTGAAATAAAGAAATTGAGTTTAACGTTATTTATATCTAGGAGAAATTTGTGCTACATCTAGGTAATATATCACCCCAAAAGATAGGGATTTTGAGCCGTGTTGGTCTAGAAACAATGTAAAAAATGCATCTTTCCTGGGAACCAAAATCAGACAGCTGGGTTCAAATATTTCGGTTTTGTTGCAATGCAAGGCATCCTTCCCAGCAAAGTCAAAGTAATCTGATTCTTTGTTATTTATACTGTTAATTTGTGCTTTAGGAGGTGACATCACAGATTCCTGACACCCTTGTCCCAGCTGAATATCACATTGTTAAGAACCCTGGTGTCCTGGGATTAGAATTCCAAGAAGAGTAAGTTGTCAGGTTCTTGCCACAAAAGCTCTCTCTTTTCATATTTTACAGGATGCCCAAGCAGTTTATTGCTTACTCTACATTCATGTTTACCTTGATTCTAGTTAAATTCACAGCATGAATTGCTCTTGTTTTCTGAACGTATACTCAGACACAAGTAAATTGTTTGGATTTGTGCTTTGGTCTCCTGTGCATATTGCATTTTTGGTAATCATGGATTACAATGCATGTACTTTAATTTTGAATTCATGGCTTTTTCAATAATGTGAAAATAATTATGTATTCTTTTTATCGTAGCAAGTATACAACTTACGTTAAGGGACATGAAGATCATCTGACTGTGTTCCCTTCCATGTAAGTGTTAGCATAGAGATTTTTGAATATAATTGATTATATATAATTAAAATGATATGTTTACATACATGCCAACTCTACCGGATTATCCCTGAATCTCCTGGATATGGCACCTATCTCCCGCTCTCGCGTATGGGTCATCAAATCTCCCAGATAAAAAAAATATCATCTTTGGACCTTTTCTGTGCCTTAGTTTGAGATTTAGCCCATTTTTTCCTCAACATTTGATTTTTTCAACTTGTTGTAACGATTACTTTGGTATTAAAATGATGGTCGCAAATTTTGATAGTATGCACCTCATGTTAGACTTCCTATGATGTCCTAAACCATTCCCATTGGTGACTGGATCAATTTGGCGGGAGGGAGGGGGGGTCATGTTGAAATTCTGGGGGTGTGGGGTGGTAAAAAAAGAGAGAGTCTCCAGATTTTATATCTCCACAGGTTGGCATAGACTCTGTATTTATTATAGTTTGTACCCTGAACAACAGAAAAAAGTGCTCAAGAGAACCTTTTAACCTGGCTTGTGATGTTATATGATGGTGCAGTTTTGATCTTGTATTGCATCTGATCATGAGAAATACTTTAGTTCCAGTCTGAAATCAGTGCAAATTGCACCAAATATCAAACACCTATGCTGCATGTATAATACCATTTAGCTTTGAAACGCTATGCAGAACCTCCAAAATGTTATAATTTTTGAATCTGATGACCATACACCCCTGTTAGTGTTTTTAGCCGAATTTTCTCCAGATAATTTGCATATTTCCAGCACAATATACCGTGTTGTTGCATGATGTAATCTCATTTCATGTCTCATCAAAACACAGGACATTTTAGTCAGCTGCGGCTACTTATAGTTTAACTGTTTATTTTAGGAAACCTACAGGAAGACAAGAAGTGCTTAAACTTAAGGTACAGCTCATATATGAAATTCATAGAAATAATTCAAACATGTTTCAAAATAATGCAAACATTAACCCATTCGCCCCTGAACCGCCCGTAACCGCCTGTGCGGATCCAGGTCCTTTTTACCCTTTGTGACGTCATCAGTTTTAACGGTCAAGGACAACTTTCTTCGCTAACTTGTGCAGAGTGAAGAGATCTTTCAAACCATACCAGAATGAGCACAATTCAGTCAAGGACACGGGAGAAAGAAGCAAAAAACCACGTGACATGGACCTGAAAATCTCCATGCAAATGTTGTTCCATTGCCCACCTACCTTTCCTTTCACCTAATCCTAAGATCCTAAAACCTTTCCTAAAAACTAGTCCCACCAAAATGAAGCCTACTAAATGCCCAGCAAGAGAAAAAAAAAATGAGGCAAGAAAAGCGAAAAAAGAAGGGAGGAGAGAAAGCGAAAAGTAAAAGTCAAGACTGCTGTGTCACTTTTAAACCCAAAAACTATCTCGAAATTTTGCTTTCTGCGCATGCCCGAACTTCGCAAGCTGATTTTTGCATCTGGATCAGAAGGCCGCGAAGTGTACTACCTGTAAAGCGGTTTGTGGTAAGTTTTAGCTCTTCATAACATGACAGTGACCAGAAAACCACTCGACTAGCTTCAAAACGCGTTTTTCGGCGAAATCTCCAGGAGCGAATGGGTTAATAATAAATATTTTGTATTTAATTGGTGCCAATGGGGCAAGGGCTTTGACATCAAACTCTGTTCAGGCGTTTTATGTGGATGGGCCCAGATTTTGTTTCCTTTCCCACTTTGCAGCACCTATTACCACTCCATACATCTCTCAACGTGCCGTATACATGTACTTGTAGTTGTCACTTACAGATATTGTAGTGATAGACTTATTTGTATTGTCTTTAGCATGCCATGGATTCCATGTTGGCGCGGGCTGGTGTTGATGATGATGTGAAAGAGCTGTCAGGTCCGACACAGGTAACTATAACTGTGAGCCAAAAATACCAGAAAATTTAATGTAAAATAAAATAATGAATTATTTTGCTCTTATGACTAAAACATTTCCCCTCCAGATTTCAGGGAGTTTGTAGTGGAGAAACTGGAGAGGGTTGCTTTCTATGAATGGGATTTGGAGGAAATAGAAGGGTAATATTCAAATCAAGGAGAAAGGATGGCAAATTGTTGTTGCTCGTCACTACTTCAAAAAGTCGTGACTGTTCGTCAGTAGGATGCCTAAAATTTGTGCAATGCCACAATTTTTTTCGGCTCCATTAAATCCTATACCAATTGTAGAACATTTTAGGAGGAGTCACCCACAATGTGAGCACTGTTACTGACAAGGTGTATGAGTAGGGCACCCTAGGATCCCCCCCCCTACCCTGAACTTCGCTCCAGCATTAACAATGATTTAACAACATCTATTTTATCTCGAGTAGATTCACAACCTTCTGGAGCTGTTAAAAAAGGAACAGAACATTTACAACGTGGCTTTCAATGAAATAATTCGCCAAGTAAGTGTGGAATTTCTAGAATATAAAATTTAGTAAATTTGAACACGGTGCAGCTGAATTGTTGTTGCTGCTCTTTGCCCTAGGTAACGGTAGAATGTACTGAAAGAGGAGAATTGTTGGCAAACTTAAGGAAGCGCTATGCAGATCTTTTAGATCGCATTCCCAGACAAGTAAAAAGGTATATTAAGTCATGTTTGTCAGGGTTTCCGGTTGTTTCGATACAAAGTTGTTTTGATCCAAGTTTATTCAGTCGAGTTGTAAATTCGCCCTAAATGTTTTTTTTTGTTCACGTGCAAATTATACTTGAAGTGATGAAATTTTTGTGCAATTTCACCGCTTGAGTTCGTATCGAAACGACTTGTATCAAAACTACCAGTTTCCATTTCTTAGCCTTTTTTAGTAATCGTCAAAAAAAGAGAGCTAGAGTTGGGTGAAAAGGGGAAAAAGATGAGAACGCCGCGCGCACGCGAGGAAGAGGACACGGAACTTGCTGCTGTCTCACTCACGTGGTATGCATTAGCGAGAAACAGGCACCTGGCGAGCCCGCGTGAAAATTACTCCTCACGCAAGGAAGTTTCACGTCATAGTAGTGCAGTTGACGTCAAAGGCTGAAATATACCAGAAAGTTTGCCTAGTCCCTAGTCACTATTCCGCGCGGGCAATTGACCGAGAAGGCCTGGGAAAACACGTACAAAAAAGTGTGAACTGATGCACGTGGTGACCTGTTGTTTTGCTCATAAACCATTAAATTAAAACTATTTTAGGATTTATGAGCAAAACAAAAACCACGAGATCATGACGACGACGGCAAAGCGAACATCCAAAAACAAATTTGTTTTTTGATGGCACACAATTGATTTTTTGATGTAAAATATACATTATAAAAGCTACATGATCTGATTAGTAGGCTTCATTAAAACTAAGTGAGAAACCTCGAGTGTTAGGTAGTCACTGATTCTCTGTTATATAATTTTTTTTTCAATTGCAGTCTTCATCAAGAGGTTATTGCTCAGAGAGCTTTAGACAGGTACGAAAACATCATCTGTGTTTTAACAGTAGCCTGTAGCCCTGGGGGAGTGGGAATGGGCCCTTACCCCCACCCCCTTGGGGAGCTTGCTTGCCGGCTATGTAAGCTGACGTTCGTAGTCGAACTGAAAGTCTCCAAAATATGTTAGACTGATTTCTGATAACTAATTTATTTTGAACAGGAGATTAACAGAAGAACTTGTGCGATTCAAAGCGTCCATTAGCTCTCTGACAAGGTTTGTTTTTAACTTTGTCATGATATTTAAACTTTATTTTATTTTGTTTGCTTCCAAAATTTATCTCGTTAAGTTAAATAGCTTTGAGCGTAAGAAAGATCCTTCGACAGGCGATCAATGACAATACAGTGATTATCTTTTCTTTGTTTGTTTGTCTTTTCTTGTTTTCAACAGCGAGCTTGCTTCAGTGAAAGCTCATGATCGAGAGATAACACAACAGGCTAAACACGCCCAGGATGAGGTAATTAACGAGAAACGCAACTGTACAGTCGCTTAAAGATTTTTTCGTGGCCTTCACGGGGACATTAATTTCAGCAAATCTGCCACGTGATGTAACGTGAAGCAACTATCCGCGTTCAAACTGAGCACATGCAGGTGCACGTGATTTAGATTTAGAGTTGTGTTTGTGCACGTCGAGAAGGTACGGCACGAGCTCGTGGACTGGTAAGGCACGGAATATTTTGTTATTTAGCAACTCAGCCATCAGTGAGGTCGACTTTTAAACCAAAAGTTCTTTCTCTGGGCGAGGGGGCAATTCACAATGTTACTGCTAGACCGCAGAAAAAAGTGTGGCAATTTAAAGCCAAAGCAATCATTTATACATAGTTGATATGCATTTACTGTTTGCTTTCTTTTAGCTAGAAGATGCTCTTAAAGAATCTGACAAGAATGCAAGGTAATTATGGCTTCATACTTGTGCTAATCCCCGCTCTTTGCCCGCTTAGCTCTTTGGGCCTGTTTACACGGAGGTCGGGGACCCCAGATAGGTGAGGTAACATGAGGCGGGTCGTCCCACCTATCATGTAAACGTGATCAAATTAAAATGAGAGATATTATTTGGACTGGCGGGTTACCCCACATAATCAGGTTATCTCACCTTCCTGGGGTCCCCCACCTCCATGTAAACAGGCCCGAAGTGACGTTTTCGCTGCCATGGCCATCGTGGCTGGTGGCCTGTCGTGTTGACCACTCGGCCAAACTGCCTTCTATTCGATCCGCATTCGTTAAATAGCTCTTGAGAACTTGTAGCAGTTCGAAGGTAAACTAGTGACTTTTATTTTTTGTGCCATCTTTCAGTTTGATATCAGAATACCATGACTTGTACGAATTACAGAGAAAAAGACTGGAAGGCTTAGTTGGTAAGTGGTGCTTGATTCCTAAACCAGCCGACACGAGAGCAACATTCAGTCAAACAAGGTTTGAACGCAGTGACTGAAAACAAAAGTAGATTCATGTGAGGTAGTTTTTCCAACACGAGAAAGAGACTTTTATTTGATTTTCAATATTCGAGAAGCAGATTGAAAAACTAAGGCGCTTGTGGCTAAAATATCGTATAAGTCTTGCGAACGTTCAGTATAATAGATTCTTCTGTCTAATGTAGATGGTTGTAAAACCAAAGACCAAGAAAATGCCGTCAAATGCTCAAAGGCGGGTGGTTTACCTTTAAAAGTTTTGAACAGTTTGACATTATTTCCACGGAGAAGGAAATTGCTGTTTATTTATTATTTTAAGAAACGTTGAATGCTTTAAACCGTCCATTTCAGGTGAAGTTTCTCGGAAAATCGGGCGTAAGGGACAGACAGCCAATTGTGCCATTTCATTTTCATTGCCTATACTCTCATTGACCATAGTTCTCGACAAGAGAGAATTGACTGGACGAGAAATCGCCCAGTGTCATGACTTCTGAGTGGTTCATGAATTACCTTTGTCATCCTTGTAATCCTTGTGTGACTATAGTGGTAACTTACAATACAGGTCTCGTCCACACGTATCCGGATATCTTGGAAAAAGGAGATTATTTTTTGCGTCGCCTCGATCGCATCCCTTTCTTGGCATGCGCTGTATGATGTATGACATCGTGGTATTCGAAAGTAACCTCCGTTTTTGTCCTTCCACACGAAAAAAAATATTAAAGCCAGCGTTTTCGAAAAACTCCTTTCTAGGGACCGGTTTCGAAAACCTGCATTTTTGGTGCCCGAAAACTTTATATACCTGTGCACGGAAGTCCGCGGAGTAAATTGTCTTTGTTTTCAAAAATATCTGAATACGTGTGAACGGGACCTAAGAATCGCTATATCCTTTGTTGTGTAGGTAAACTCACTGAAGAGCGTGATCTGTGGAGTAGCGCAGCATATACTCTTTCCTTGAAGGTTACGGACAAACACTCGCTCAACACTGCTAAGAAACTGCACCTCTGCGAAAAAGCTTGGGCAAAATTGAGCAAACACTTTGCCATTTTCTTGAGTGAAAAAGATAGTATACAGGTAAGTGTTAGTGAGGCACTTACCCTTACGGGTGATGTTCGATATACCAAGTCACTATTGACTTGGTATATCGAACACTATAAACACTATTGTCATATAAACCCTATTGTCTCGTTCTATTGTGTGAAGTTTATTATTGTGTTTGTGTAAGTGCTAGAACTCGTTGTTGTGTTCTTTGTGACGTAACTCGAGACTTGCTATTCACTTGGTATATCGTGAACCAGCCTACCCTGGCTATAGAGTGAACAAAGAAAGAGAGAGAGATTGTGACTTATTTTGAAGTCTTTGAAAAAGACTTTGAAAAAGACTTAATTGCACTGTTACCTACCCAACGTACGAAAGGTTTAGTGTATTCATGTAGAGCGCAGCTTAGAAGGGCCAAAAAGTTATCCGTGCAAATCACTGCGGAAATTACGCTTAGGCGTTTACGTCTTAGTCTCGGACAGGCGCGTCTCCAAAAGGTGAAGCAATGTAAATGTAAGGATCAGGCTTGCCAGCCTGTCTTAATAGGATGCAGGGGAAAAAGTCAACGAAGTCATACGTCGGTCCCATATGGTACCCTGCGAACTTTCATTACTGTCCTGAATTGACCGTTTTCTATCGTTAAGTGTACCTATTTAACAATTCTTTTCGAGTACGAATTGAATATGAGACGGTAGATATCGCTGAGTTGGCCATAATCATCTCAGATCCAACAAGCGCGAGTGGAAGAACGGTTTTATTAGCCTTTTCAGGATTTCTACGTCTGACTAAAGTTGATAGACGACTACTGAACCAATTGCCCTGATGGCAAGGGATGAATATTCTTGTCCTGCAATGAAAAGAGCTTGCGAAGAAGTAATAGAGAAGCGCGATTTGATAGTTAAAACGCACGCAAATGTTCTGAAGATTTCACAAAACTGGCGCGCGACGTTCCAATTTCTCCACTATGACGTCATAATGACATGACGCGCGCGCTTGTTCGGACAAACTGTATGTTTTTATAAAGGCAACCAGTATTCATCCCAAACTTGCACTGCCCTTTTCACAGTTATGTTTTAGGGAACACTCAAACAAGCAACTAAAGAAAACTTTCCACTTAGCCTGGAACACGAAGAGTATCCAGTATCTAAATACGTGCAGGGTTTCTTTTTTTTTTTCAAGTGTTTTGCCATTTTCACCAAGATGATTGTACATAGATTTTTTAACTGTCTCTGTATTCAAATTTCTTTTTATTTTAGCCCATCAAAGTATTTCAACTCGTATTCTTATCACTTCGCTTGTAGCTCGAGAGGTTGACGCATCATGTACAGAGATGGCGAGAACTTTCGGATAAGTTCAATAAAAGTCTTGTTTCCTCTGAGGAGGAGATGATAAACAGAGTAAGTATTTCATATTTTCGATTAATATACAGTATAGTAGAATCCTCATTTCTCGAACCTTAACAAATTCCTGATAGTTCGAAACAGCCCTAACGTCCATTCACTAGTCGACCATTGTAAAGAAAGCGAAGTCTTGGATGTATATCAGTGGTTTATGTCAAAACGAGACACATAAAATCGTCGTACAGTTCGACAATATTTCGGCCTTAAGGAAAAAAATGGGCTACTCGTAGTCAACACTTAACCCTTCACTTCTTAGGAGTGATTAGCGTCCAATTTCTCCTTAAAATATCACTGCAAATCTAACCTTCATGTTCTGAGAATAAATGAAATGATGAGCAAGTGAAAGTGTTATTGAATGTTTAGCAAAATCTCCTCATCATTACCATAGGAAATATTTTGGGTACAGTACAGAGAACATACGTGTTGTGTTAGGGTAAAAAGGTTAAACTGTATAGCGAAAACATTGTAAGCATATTACCTTTTTTGCGAAGTTCGTTAGTACATTTGAACGCCTTGTTGTTGTCGGTGTCAGCGATGAACCCCAAAAACAAATACAAATCTCTTCATGTTTATATACCAGCAGAAAACAGTAACATGTCGCAAACATAATAATCTGATTAAGCAACTTCATCTTATTGGAAGTTTGTTTATGGTTTTTAACCTTTACAAACAATACAACTTTTCCTCTATTAGGGGTTATAGAGTAGTGCTATGTCATGAATGGTTGAGTGATAATATTATTGTTTAATGCAGCTTAAAAGATTGATCGCTCAACTTCAGAAGTGGAAAAAGGAGTTTCAGAAAATTGTGAAGTAAGTAAAAGTTACTAGACTTCTGCTTTATTTCCAAAGAAAAGAAATGATGTTGATGATGATGATGACAGGAGCTTATAACCCGGAGCGAGCATCGTCCATGCGCTCGTGTCACGGCGTTTTCACGGACCAGTTTATTTTTAGAACGACTTTGGCGTGAATTTTTAATATCTTTTAAATTCCACAAACGAGTCAGCAAAACCTACAGACTTAAAAATGATTTTTTGCCTTTTAAATGAGGTTTAGTTTTCCTTTTTGATATCTTATACTTTGATTGCGCTCACAGACATGGTGGAGGTCTATGTTTGCGGGATAAAGTGCCCTAAAATGTGTTTAAAAATAAACGGGTCCGTAAAAACGCCGTGGCATAGGCCTAGTATGGGAGTTGCTCGCTCCAGGTTACGGGCTCCTGTGATGATGATGACGATGGTGATAGTAAAGGTGGTGATGATGGTGATGGTGATGGTGATGATTCTTAATCACAGACGGGACCAGTACTTAGGGTCAGGAAATAATCAAGGGCTCGACCCAGGTAATGTCGGCCTGTCAAGAAAAGGACCACGTACATTAGTGTATCGGGCCTTTGATACTTATTGATGTCACGTGTCCAAATAAAGTTGATTGGTTCTCTGTTTGTTGTGGCTCGGCTTGGCCCGGCTTAGATGATCACGCAAAAGTGGCGGTCCTTTCTGCAGTAGGCAAAGTCAAACCTTGTCCTCAATTGGTACTACACACCAAATACATTTACACTAAAAGAAAGATATTGAATTTTTTACGATTCTTGAGATGCACTTGTAATTTTTGTCCATACTTTGGTTTCTTTGTTGTTGTACAGTTATGATGATGGTAGCGTTCGACCTCCCGATGGACAGTTAATCAAAAATCTGTTTGAAGACCTTAAAACTTGGGAGGAGACGTTAAATCAAGAGGCAGAGCATTTTACAGGAGAAACGCTACTGTCTCGTGAAGAAGAGTTGTATCAGATGAACAAAGAAGTGGATGGGTGGACCGATGTGGCACTCAAGGTAAAAAGCAACAAGTTTAACAAGTAAACAACTAGGCCTCATGTGTTCAAAAACTCGACAGTGCTATCCACCTGATAAATTACTACTGCTAGTGGATAAGTATTAGGGAAACAGATTGCACCTTCCACTGGGTAGAGAGCGATTTATCCGGTGGATAATGTTATGCACCTTTTGAACAACTGGGGCCAGAAGTATACGTCAGAGGAAGGGGACTAGGGTACTATAGGTTCTAAGGTGACTGACAATAAGTAGTCAAACAAGCAATTGAACATCCATGTGTGTGATTGGACACGCTGTTGTCATATCACAGTATCAAAACCGTCTGAGTATCACCAGCCAAAAGGTGCAGGGAAAACAAGCGCCTACTTGCAAGTATAACCATCGCTGGTTAGTTTAGTTGATAGAGCGCTGGTCTGTTGAAAAGGAGGCTGCGAGTTCGACCATATACTATCCAGGGTGAAAGAAAAACCTGGGGGGAGCACGCTGGGTGTCGGTTAAGCCTCTCTCTCTGTTCAGGTGGCCTCGTTATTGGGCGGTGACTTAAGGTATTCACCTTCGACTTCCTCAACCTTGCATATCAATCAGTTGGGATAGGAGTGGGCCCCGTGGCCATGGTTTGTCTTACCTGTGCCGCCAGTGGTTAGTTGTGGCGTGGCGAAATGTCGGCTGTTTCTATAAAGCCGAGCGCAATCGGTGGCACCTGGAAAGCAGGATCAGACAAGCTGTCACTACAGTCTTTGTATGATCTTACCCCCCCCCCCCCCCCCCCAATTATCCGCTGAAATGACGTCAACCTCGCGCAATTCCTAGCCACACGGAGTTTAGCGGTTTGCTACAACTTTTTATTCTATTTTGGCCATTTTTGACTCTGATGTCTCCTTACCAAAACGATATGGTTTTTCAGGTATTTAGCCGTCATCAATCGCAGGATGGAACAAGATGGCCACAACATGAGGTCATGTTACAGCTAAATGCTGAAGTAGACAGATTACAACAGCAGTATCACGTGAGAATAATCGGTGAAAACGGTGTCGCAAAAGGGATCATTGACCTTGTTAATCCAATAGAAACATGGTAGGCAACTTTGTTTTGTTTTTGCTTGTTTGATTGGTTTTTGTAATGTTAAATGGCACCCAACGCATTGTTTTTATCAAGTGAATAGATATGAAAGAATGAATGAATTAACTTAGTTTATACACTGTAATAATTTCAGCATGCAGTTGGATTTCAAACTAGCCGTTAACCTTTGTAATCTTATATAAGAAACTAAACTGTTTATAAACAAATATTAATATGTAGATACCTTGTTATGTTATCTATAAACAAAATCTGATCTAATTTGATTCATTTTTAGGGTTGTTATTTCTCAAAAACCCTCTTAAACTATCTGATGTCTTCGTACATGATTTGAAAGTGCATTCCAATGCTATTTCCCCGCGATGAGAAAATGATGTTTTTAACGAGCTCTTTTAGGAGTGGGCAACTGCTTGTCGAACCCACCTGTTACCTCACCTGTCTGGGGTGCCCCACCTCCATTTTGAACTGGCCCTCAGAGGTCAGATTATGAAGCACAGTTAAATACTCAGATAATTCTTATTTTGCCCACGGAATTTCAAACGCGTGCGCCCTCGATATTTCTCCTTTTGCCCTTAAAAACAGGCGCTTGCTACGCAGGCTTGGTAATTGCTAAGAACGTAAATAAACTGTAGGCCAAAACAAACAAAGCCTCAACGACCAAATTCTCGTGACAGGGTCCTTCTATTTTCCTACCGATGTCTATAGGGGAAACAAACTGAACACTGTTCTAAATGGAGGTGAAATGCTCCTGGACACGGACTGGATACGACTCGCGGATCAGGTCAGTGAAGAGTGGGCTGATCACCTGACCGAAACTCTCGCTCTGATTGGTTCAACACAAAAGGAAAGTGCACGGTTGAGCGGCGAGGTAGAAAACCCAGTAGACGTGGAAGACGTGTTTAAAAACACAGTCAAATGGCTGTCTGCTACGACGAACAGCATTGATAACGAAGACGCGAAAATTGTGGAAAGAGTAAGTAATGCGTTTCCGATATTTGACCTTTTTATTGCCAGACTGATAAAGGAGAAATTAAATGTAGTTAGGAACTTTTGAATCTATACTTAAATTGGAAACTCCAGGACAGCACGTTTTGCACGATACCGTTACATTTTTAGACTTTTGCAAAATTAAAATTGTCAATAGTTTTTCTTGAGATATGATCACTCTCGGGAATAACAAAGTTAGCAAATTGAAATTATACAAAAATGAAATAGAAGAAGAGAAAACTTACTTAATGAAGGCTTTCTCTCAAAATTGTTTGTGTACAACTCCCATGTAACGAATCTTCGTTATGGCGAAAATATTTTGCCATTCCCTTATAGCCAACCCTGCGAGCGGAGGCTACATTTTTGCTGTGTGAGCTGGCGTGCGCAAAGTAGCCTCTGCCGACAACCGTTCAATTTTCTATCGTGCATGCGCAAAATTTCGTCGCCTGATTCACAAGCAAAATTAATCGTCAGGTCTGTCGTCAAACGGCGCGAGTTTCGTGGGAATAAAAAAATTGCGACAACTCTGATCTGCTACGAAAGACTCAGGCAATGCTCTAAACCGGTCCAGAACAGGAAAAAACCCGTTTTTTAAATTCATTCGTCCAGATTTCTGGACGTATTTGAACGGTTGTCGGCAGAGGCTACTTTTCGCACACCAGCTCACACAGCGAAAATGTAGCCTCTGCTCACAGGGTACTTAAAGCCATTTGTTACATCGAGGTTCCACTGTAACCGTATGTATTCCTCAGCTTATTATACTCTGTAATTTCAGGTCACACAGGTACATAGCGCCATGATCCGGTGGATGATCACCGTTCTTCTTCGTCTAACCCCAGATATGGAGGACAAGGAATTGGAAGAAATAGACAAACAGACTGGCGACCAAGAAGTGGACGCGTCGCTGGGGGGAGGGGAGATCCTGCTTCAGGCCATACCTGAAGAGATCTGTAACAGAGCGCAGAGGCTGTTTGAACAGCTCAGAGCGTTTTCGGTCCTTTTGACAAAATGCTGTTCTGATCTGGTGATTGACTTAATGCAGGTGGGTTACATGCATAATACATTGTTACACAGCAGAAATTCCATCCAGAACAGTTCACCCTCTCATAGGCTATTGAGATCACATGACATCGAACAATGAAACAATTTCCCGACTTAAGTCCTCAAGCGGGAAACATCTCAATTTTTTCCGTAAAGCGAGTTCTAATTGGCTATTGGCGATCACATGATATTTGACAATGACACCACTTCCCTGCTTAAGTGTTCGAGCGAGCAACATCTCAAAAAGCGCGCAATCTCATTGGCTACCTCGAGGTCACATGAAATCTAACATTAGACTATCAACTGTATATGAAATAAAGATTTTCAAATAATGACTTTTCGACTCTGGTCTTTCCTCAAACCGATAAAGAAATTGTTTTTTTGTTGTTGTTG
Source organism: Porites lutea (assembly GCF_958299795.1). Classification (NCBI taxonomy): domain Eukaryota; kingdom Metazoa; phylum Cnidaria; class Anthozoa; order Scleractinia; family Poritidae; genus Porites; species Porites lutea. The sequence goes on along the minus strand of NC_133205.1, from coordinate 4,490,849 downwards.
TTGATTTTTTAAATATATTTATTGATAGTCACATTAATTATAATTACATTTACTATACTACAAAAAGAACACTTTAACAATAGACATTAACAGAGTAAAGCCAAATTAATTGTTAAATTATTACAGGGCTAAAAGAAATTATGAAGAAGTACAACAGGACAATGAAATAATACGGAGTTAATAAAGTTAACTTAAGTAAGGCGTCAGTATCCACTTTCTTTTAAAGAATTCTTTGTTGCTGATTTTTTCTTCTATTTCATATTTAGCGATGATCTTGGCTCTAAAACCATAAATGACCACACAGATGATCAACGATAAAGAAATTGTTGATCATCTGTGTGGTTCGTGAAAGTCGTTCATATATCTCCTACTGGAGATACACTATTTGAGGAACTTCTGGTAACCAAACCGAACGAAACGTGAGAGAGAAAAAAAGAAAGATTTGTTAAATCGAAAGCGTTCCTTGATCGTGGTGATATGTTACGCCATTAAACTTGAAGTGCTGTTATTTTCCCTCCCAGTTATCACCCTAAATGCGGTGTTAATGCAGCGATTTGCAGCAGAGGTTAACGGTATCATACACTTGTGCACTCATTTCATCCTTCGTTTTTAGGAACGGCGAGATCAGGGTGATGAACACGCGGATATGGATTTCAAAGATCTTAAGCGCCTGTCTGTAGAATGCGAGGGGTGGATACGAACAGCTGGCCTCCTTATTCAAGACGTTATGGGCGATGACTTTGTTTTCCAGGATCTGTCAGCTGTTAAGAAGGAAAAGGGACCCGACAGAGCGGTCTCCACTGACTCTAAAGCTACTGGTGGAGAGGTAATTTTCATTTTGTTGTATCAGTCTTGTCTGCGTATATTGTAAACAGAACCTTTTTTTTCTTCTTTTCATTTTGCGCTGAAAATCGATGAAATCACTCTCGTTCGATTGCGAATCTTCAATCTTGGAGTTTGGTGCGAACGAAACTATCGGAGCAGACGATTTACTTTTGTTATGGAGACTGATTTTTGCAGCGCATAAGAAATAGAGAGGCTAATTTCTCAATCCAGTACTCTTGGGTCAGTAAAATCTAGTGAAATATTTCAGTGCTTACGGTAACCCCCATTCATAATACTTTATTAAGGCTACCTCTATAAAAAGGAGACAGCGTGGATGAGTAGTGAGACAGCGCTTCGGACTTTGACCGTTTGATGCCGGGATTTGTTCACGGTAGTCCAGAGTTCAAATCCTCTACCACAGGTGTAAACAGCCAACTACCAGTGCCTTCTTCCAGTTGGGGTTTTGGATCCTGTTATGTTCTATTTGGATTATTTGTTTCTAATTACTTGAGTGTCAGCAAATTAGCTGGGTAAGCAAAGTGTATTTCCCACTTAAGACAAATCTTCAACCTTCTTTAACCTTAATGAAATATGGTATTATCTAAGGGCTGCATTTAGTTTAGTCGTCATTCTATTTGCCGCTAACAGACTCCCCTTTTGGGATATAAGGTTAATGGGAAGCGGTAAGCAGAATGATGCTACCTTTCTAAGTAGCTTTTGTGATGGAGTAAACTGAACCTTATTTTCCAAACAGTCACAAGATGAAGACATCAAACAACCGGAAAATGCTCAGCAAACAGATCAACAAGCTACAGCCGCTGAACATCAGGAACCTGAAAAACCGGAAGTCAAAACTGTGTTGGCAGAAGACTCTGGGAGAATAGATGCCCCTAAAAAGTCTGCCGAGGAATCCCATGTGACCGCGCCCACTATTGAAACCAGTCACCAAGAAGCAAAAGAGGAGACTGGAGAAAGGCCTGAAGAAAGGCGCGAAGTTGAGGCTGGAGACCAGGACCAGGATGAGTCCCGGATGCATGTACTGGGGCATGACGATAATATAAGGACCAAGTCCCTGGAGGAGCTACCTGCAGACCAAGTAAGTTGAAGCTATGATATTAGGGACCATCTCCCCTCACCTGTAGATGAAGGTATGGTGAACACTTCAGGTTGTGAAGAAAAAAAAGACCGTAATTTTGAAATGATTTCTTTATTAGATATTTCACTTGATGAGTTCAGGATACAGTTGAAACTCTCCACTAAGGCCACTTTGGGGGCAGTAGAAAGTGGCCATTGTAGAGAGATTTAAACTAGAGTGAATGTATGGACTGTCCGGCAAAAAAAAGGCCGTTGTAGAGAGGTAGCCGTTAGTGGAGGTTCGACTGTATATACTGTTGTTAAAGCATTTCCGTTTTCTTTTTTTATTGCGTGTAGTTGTAATTCTAACAAATAAAGTGAACTCTGAATCTCAACAAACGGGTACCTTCAAGTTTCAAGTTTATTGTTTTGCCACAATAAAAAACATAAAGTACCTAACGAAAAAAATTTAATGCATGGCGAGGAAATCCTAGGGAAACCACTGGGCCGCTCAATTAATTATTTAACGAAATATTAACCTTTGGTTAGTTTCTGCCTTCCTTCAGCCATTTTTCTTGAGACTCTCTATAACGCGGACATCTTTCTATTACGAACACTTAGGACTGCTCCCAGCGGTGGCCATCATAAAGGGAGTTGACGGCAGAACCAAATAGCAGCTCCGCTTTAATTTGTTAGTCACCCCTCTGATTAATATTACAACAGAATCAGATGGCTAGATAATATCAAAAGAAACACTTCTCTGTTTTGTAGGAACTGGAACATCTCACTGTGCCCGAGGGCGAAAACCAGCAACCTGGTGAGTCTGTGGAGTTTGCCATCGTTTAAGGCGAGGCGCGTTTGCCTTTTTTTCTGCTTCAGTAAACCCGCTTATCTCTGCACTGTCGATCGGAAGTAAACGGGTTTCCTCTTATGTTTTTGTTTTGTTCTTGTTGCTTGTAGCGCGCTCACCGTCCCCTGACACTAAGAAAGCCCTGGAAGCTTTAGCTGCGGTGGAAAGACTTCAGGCCCAACTGCTGTAAGTACCTTTTTTTCTTTACTTATTAAATTAAAGTACAGGCGGAAAATCCATGAGCCACTGGTTGAGGTTTAATAATTAAACTAATTTTAAGTAAAACTTTCCTTTTCCTAACAGGAGCTTATGAGCCAAGCGAAGCGAACGCGGCATTTTGCGCGAAGTGCGAGATGAGGTAAGAAGAGAAGATAAAGCGCCTGTTACCAGTCCATTATTCTGGCTCTTCCGCCCACCTAGGCCAACAAAAATTGATTGACGGCGGTGATGTCAAAAGGACCAATCAAAATACGATCCATTATTCGCGCGAAAATTGTCACCTTTCTGGCGACCAGAAACACCCTCAGTAGCATAAACCACAGGACATGATAAGCCTATTAGTGCATGAAACACCTCTAAATGTAAGACTCAATGCAGCAGAAATAAGATTTGCTCAGTCGAAGTTTAGAATGTCTAAACACAGCGGCGAGAAAGAAAAGAGGGAAAAACCTGTTGTTCAAACAAACTCTAAGGTCACGTTTTACATTATCACGAACTTATGAGTCGTGTTTGGCCTGTCAAGTTTTTATTTCAAAATGTTGGTAAATAAGGTTTTTTCCAAACCCAGTTAGAAGCAATCCAATAACATCCTTCCTCTTTAGCAATTTAAACATTTCTTTATTTTTTTCCTGGAACATTTTGGAAATAAACGAAGAGCGTCGTAAACAGCATCTTCAAAAGAATATGACTGCGTGACGGCAATTTTGTTCCAGACAAACATGCTAGAATTTCGGAGAACAACGCGCCATCAATTAACCAATTGGAACGCGACATTCATGTAGTGAACGTGGGAAGAGCAAGAACAACGGACTGGTAACGGGCGCTTTGATTTTTTCTCCTCCCCTAGCCTTGCGATTCGCGCGAAATGCCTCGTTCCGCCTCGCTTGGCTCATAAAACGCCTGTTTACAGGCTAGTAACTGGTTTTCTTTTTCAATTTCAGAGAGACAGAAGAACGAGCACAGACTGCAGAGGAGAGAGCCATTCAAGCCGAAACAGAGCTAAAGCAAGCTCTAGAAAAAATCCGAGCCCTTGAGCGTTCAGCGTCTCGCGCCAGTGCTGGAGAATCTCAAACGCCCGCAGAAAGACCGGTCAGCACCAGCATGTCAAAGCGAGCACCCTCTCAGGCGTCTACTGCGCAGCCTCATTCTCCCCAGCCGCCACGCACTCCATCCCAGCAATCATCACGGCCTTCAACTCGCGCATCAACAAAGAAAAAATAAATAATGGAGTGCGCTATTAAAAGAAGCCTTTGTAAATAGATTTAATGTGGAGAGAGCGATCTGCTGTGAATGTTGTGCTAGTTTGTTTGTAGTGCTTAAAGAAGAATTTTTAAAAAGAACACTACATATTTATTTTTTATACTGTATAGGGATTAAAACGATGTTGTACATTGCTTGAGAAATATTAGTTCACCCTATTATTCTCGCTGTAGTCGTCTCTCTATAAATGCTGCGTAGGGCATGAAAAGAAAAAACACAGGCTTTTTACTCAACTGATCTTCATCAACAAAATCGATGAGTTCATCATAGGTCATCATATTTGTTATTAAATTCATAACCGGCCACAGTATCCCTTTCACGAACTCAAAGGGGGCAATTAGCGTTTTATGTCTTTCAGAGTAGAATTTTTTTTTTTTACCCTGGTAAAAAACTGGAATAAAGTTGGGCGAAGTGTTCGCAACTAGAAGTATACGTTCTGAATTGGAACGTACAGTTAAAGAAAGGTAGAGTCTTTCTATCAGGAGAGACAGTAAACGGTTAGCTAAAAATCCTTCAAAATCGCTCAAAATACCATTTCTGAGGGAAAGAAGGACACTTAACTGTGTGGGCTAGATAACGTCTATTTAGCATTAATCCATACATATTTCGGCGATATTTCGATACCGATGAAGCAAACAGTAAATTCAGCACATGTGTGCAATGAAATTACAACAAATTGTGTGGGTACCGTGTGCTGAGCCCCCAGCAGTGAAACTATGCCAAACTCCTACAAGGGTACCCTCAGTTTTCCTTACCTTACCCAATAGCCCAAGTTCGATATATTAAAATTCTAACATGAATCCGAGGCTTTCTGGTCATTTTTACATATTTGGATTGGTTTTCTTTGTGCGTTATTCTCTTCTGGGAATTGCGAGACAATGGAGTCGTGAAAAATTTGCAATTTGCAAAGTAGTGTTCGACTTTTTATGGATCTTATTAGGTCCTTACTATTCGAGTGAAATTTCTGTCCTTCAAGGCCTGATGGACATTATGCTTGCTCGAAAGGGCGCTGGGGTTCCCGTGGGTACCCCCGCTGTAACAAAAAATTACTCTTCGTGTCCCGCTTAGTAAGCAGACGTGTCGTTTTCTCGGAAAGTGGAAGCCTGTGAGGAGTGAAAGTGTAAGTTCGTTTCTTCTGTTCCAAGTCGATCTTACCTCTTTACAGCTAGGCGGGAGTATCTTATTGAAGATTCTTTCGAAAAAGAAGAAGAACAGAGAACAGATCACTTCAGGAGATCACTTATTGAAGTAAAGAACAAATATTTCCCCGAATGTCTCTAGCAAAACAAGTCGACAAAGTTCAGGTATTTTAAACAAAATAGACTCAATTAATTATATAAGCTATACTTTTATTGTTCTCTGAAATTTACAGGAAGATATTTCAGCTGTTAATTTTTTTTGCTAATAATGATTTCAAAAGCCAGAGGTTCTTGTCTTTTCATTGTCATAATTTTCTGCCCTATAATTTGTTCCAAAGTACAGTATTTCAGCTTTAACAACGTAATTTACATGTACGTTGTAAGATAAACTTAAGCTTATAATTTTACACTGCTTGCGTTGGAAACAAAGCTTTAACACAACTCCGATCCGGCCATTACGCTGTTTCAACCATAGACCTTGTCACGGTTTTCGAGGCCATCTTGACGAGTATAGGCAAACGTGTGAGAAATTACAGTGTTTGTATGAGAATCTCATGTCGAATACAGTAAAAATCCGCGTATAAGAACCTAGGTTTTTCCAAGTTAGCCTAAACAGGTTCTTATATAAATGGTATTTAGTGTAAAATTAGGCTAACTAGGTTCTTAATTAGGTTCTTAACTTTTGTTCAAGAAATAAAGCTGAATTTTTAAATGATCTGGTGTTTAATGTCCAAAAACAGTATTCTTGGAGGCTTCGTTAAGCAAAATACTATATATACTATTTTAATCTGATTCTGTTACAATCAAACCTATGGTAAAGTTTTATGTAACCATGCTATATATATATATATATATTTTTTTTTTTGAAAATAAGAACCTGTTTTAGGATTTTAGCCTAAAATGGTTCTTATGTGAAGGGTGCTTAAAAATGAAATTTTAGCCTAACAGGTTCTTAAATGTTAGGTTCTTATACGCGGGTTTTTACTGTAATTTCCGTAAAACGGCTGTTCTGAAAAAAATATCAATTGTAAACTAAAGGTACAAAGCAAAGGATTGTCCTAAAAAATTTTGGGGGCGTGCCTGTGCTTAAATTTCTCTAGAGGCTTTCTTTAGATTTTCCATATATTTGTCTGTAATTTTCCCGGGACTTTCTTACAGACAAATGTATAGAAAATTTTAAAAAGTGGTTCTATTGTAGGTCTTCTAGTGCATATAACGCCCTCAATTTTTTTTCAGGAGAATCCTTAGGAGTGAAGCTTCTGTTGACAAGTCACATTTTTTTCAGAACAGCCGTTCTGCAGAATTTATTCGACATTAGATTCTCATACAATCACTGTAATTTCTCACTCATTTGCCTACTTGTCAAGATGGCATCGAAAACCGTGACAAGGTCTATTAGACTTCTATTGTGTTGCTCTTTTCAAGGAACAAGGTATGCAATGTCTGAAAAGTTGGTTGCAACTTTGATTGAACACTGGGTGGAAGAGGGGAGGGGGTAAAACAGTTGCACTCCAATGCTGAAGGGATCCTCCCTGGCCACCAACATTTCCATTTCATCTCCCCTTCTTCTCCGTTAAAGCTGGGAGGATGTTTTTTGTAGTTTGGATGTGAGTCGTGTGTTAAGTTTGGGTGTGTTTGGTTTTGTGGGGCAAGTGGTATTTTGTAATGTTCCATTTTCAATATCTGCATAACACCCTCTAAGGGCAGCACTAAATTTTAGATTATGGGTTTTGACCCATTTTGCTAAAATATGGCAGTTTTTCACTTTGAATCTATACCTTACTTGTTAGATCAAGCCCTACCTTTTTACCTCTCACCTGATAAAGTGAAATAACCCCTTTTGGGTGAAGTACCGTGTGGCACGAAATTTTTTGTGGGAGTTTATTTTTGCAGATTGACGATTTTTTGTGTTTTGCGGGAACTAATTTTTGCGATTAGGACAGAGCTAGATTGGTTTTTCTTACTGGGAATTAATTTTTGCGATTTTCAGAAAGTACCCAGTACCCAGCATTTATATTATTTTCGTTTTTATTGAGTTTGTGCAATGGAAATACATATTTTCAAACACGAAACCCGCAGTATTTCGTTTCTGAAAGAAAGAGACAAGTTGTGATTGAACAGACACGATTTCTTAGTACTGTATTTTCGTGTAGCAAATTTAAGTTAGAGAATATTTACTCTGGAGTAAATTTTTGCGGGAAAAATGTTTGTGGTAACTTTTATTTGCGGGAACTTATTTTTGCGGATTGCTGGAAATACAGCAAAAAATGCAAAAATTAAAACCCGCAAAAATTTCGTGCCATATGGTATCCTAATATAGTCCATTAAAGGGGGTACTCCTCCTCTGCGGTCTAAAGATGACATTCTTTAGGGTTATGTACAGTCTGAACTAGCTAAGGCTGCAAACACTACCAGTGAGAGGGAAATGATAGAGGTGCCAATTGTCATAGGAAGTTAATTACCTCATGCAAGGTAATCCAAGACAGTCTTGGATAATTCTGGATTTCATTCTGTGCATTCCCAATTCCAGGTACTCGATCCCACATTCCTTGTGGCTGGAATTCCAATCATTAGTAGGATTTCTGATTCTTTGAGCTGTATTCTGGATTCAAAAGCCCACAGCTTTCTAGATTCCATAAGCAAAACTTTCCCTGATTCGGGAATCTGGATTAACCTACATGAGGCAAGGAAGTAAAATTGCTTAAATCTAAATTCAATGGCTGTCTATAGAGTTGCTGACATAGCTGTTGGGAGACATTGGACTATTTGTTATTCCAGTGTATCATCTTATTTAACAGTTGCTTAGCAACCAAGTAACACAATTCATGGAGCCTTATTTGAGCAATTGTCTAACAGCTTACCGAAAACAGAACAGTTGCGAGACGATTTTGATCAAGCTTATGGAGGATTGGAAAGAAGCATTGGATAGTTACTAGTAATGTCGTAGGGATCTTATCAACAGATCTATCCAAATCTTTTGACTCGCTTCATCCACCCCTATTATTGGCAAAACTAAAGGCATATGGTTTTGAAGATTGTGCAATTGGTCTTATGAGGTCATATTTCTCTGAGGGATGGAATAGAGTTAGGATAGGAACCAATACCATGAGTGATTGGCGGAAAACAGAAAGGGGATTTGTGTCAATAACAAGATGCTTGAATCTGATTGGTTCTTAACCGCCCATATTTATAGCTTGATTTTGGATTTGCAACTCCAAAACTGTCCGATTTGACCTGTCCGATTACCAGGAGCTTGTAATCGGACAGTTAAAGAACCAATAAAAATCAGCTAGTAGCAAATGCCACTAGCCAATGAAATTTGACCACATAGCATAATTATGATAACCATTGAATCAAAATCAATGAAAAAATAGTGGCTGGGTAAGCAGGTAAGCTGTCCAGCTTCAACTGAAAAAGAAACATTGATGAAACTAACTGGCCCAGTGACTTTTATTTACGTTAATGAATATTCCATGACTGAGATTATCGAATTTTGTTATTGACACAATTAATTGGTAATAGGACTTTTTTCATACAATTCAGGGTAATCGGGCTCGTAATTTAAAATCGAGCGCGTATTTGAAATAACTCGCCAATTACTCCCTGAGTTATACTCCACTCTGTCCTATTACCATTACTAATAGTGCCTCAAATTGTTCTGAAATCAAAATGAAGAAAATCTACATATTCAAGCATAACCCTTACCCTAACCCTCCCTACCCTCCCCCATTCCCTTGCCCTTGGGACCTTTGCCTTGAATTCTCAAAGTTAAAACCTCCTCTTTGAAAAAATCCTGGATCCGCCCCTGTACACTGTAATTAATCCCTAAAAAGCAGGGGTAACAGGCGTGAATGTCTGGGAGGTTAACTGTGTATTTTTGCAGTGTTGAATCCTTGCTCGCTTCCTTAGTGACTGATTAGTTTTTGATGTAATTGTCTGTTGTAAAACGACACATTTGCACAATCTGTTTCTTAGGTCCTCTATTTGATGAGCATTTGATTTTTTTTACAAGCAACGACAATAACAAGAGATCTTTAGTACGTATTATCAATCATTACAATAAAATTATCCTATTATGCTATGCCAGTTGCCCTCCTTGTCCGCATACGTGCAATTCTGAGTTCGAGGCGGAAACTAGATAACTATAAATAAACTGTTGTTCTCCTTTAAATTGGTTGGTTCACAAGCATTAAAATTCTTCATTCTGCATTTTGTTTTGTTTGCGCAGACCTTGTCTTCAGAAGAAGTGCTTGAATGCTCTCTCTGTTATGAACGATATGATGACAACAAGCGGTGTCCGCGACTACTAAGTAACTGCGGTCACACATTCTGCACCCACTGCCTGGAGCAGCTCTTGAAGGATGGGTGCATTACTTGTCCTCAGGACAGAAAAGATGTCCACGTGACCGATGGACTCGGTGGACTACCCAAAAACTTTGCCCTTCTGGACGTGCTGCTCGCCAGCTCGCATAAACAGCCAGACACCACCCCTGTTCTTTGTGATACTTGTGGTGGTGAGGGACACCCGGCCACATCATGCTGTTTGGAGTGTAAGGAGAACATGTGTGACGTAGCAGCGCAGTTCCACATCCGTCACAAGCTGAGCCGCGACCACCGTGTTCTTTCCCTTGCAGAGGTTAAAACCAGCCAACACCTGGCTGCCATCCCTGTCTTCTGTTCAGAGCACAATGAGCCCTTCCGCTACTTCGACAAAGATTGTGGCCATGTAATCTGCAGGGATTGCCAAGCGTTGGAGCATAACGGCCACAAGTGTTGTTCCCTCGCCGAAGCTTCCGCCCAGAGCAGACAAGAGTTGGACGCTCTAACCTCCAAAGCTAAAGGAACTGCTGCACAGTTGAAAGAGGCTGAGGAGCGTGTTATGACGGTCGTCAATGACCTGAACCGAAAGAAGAAGCATGAAGAAGACAAGATTCATGCCTTTTTTGAAGAAGTAAGTGCCTTTTTTGTTCTATCTTTTATAGGCATATTAAGTGTGTATATCTCCGACGTGATATGGTCATTTAAAATTTGCTTCTTGTTCATCATTTTCTTTTAATTTTTCTAGCTTCGTGCCTCTCTCGACGCTCGAGAACAAGCTCTTGTTACGAAACTGAGTCAGATTCACAAGGCCAAGTCGTTCATCCTGACGGAACAATGCGACCTTCTTCGAACCTTTGAAGCCTGCCTGTTGAGTGCCGTTGACCGTGCAGTAACCGCCATCCAATCGGCGGGTGACGTACAGCTGCTCGTTGCCAAATCCGACATCGCCACGACCCTGATGGCCATGGAGAGCAGGCCTCCCGTCCTGGATCCGCAAGGAAATTCTGCACTGGAGTTCTCCGTAGATAGTAAACGCTTGTTAGACGTGCTTTCCGAGGCGGGGAATGTAACTGACGATTATACATGCGCCAACACCACCAGTGCCTTTGGCGCAGGAATAGAGACCGCATCTCCTGGCCAGGATGCATCCTTTATCATCACCGCACGCGACTGCCAAGGAACTGAGCGCGCTGTTGGTGGCGATCTGTTTGAGGTAGAGCTCCAGGGAGAGAAAGGCGAGAAAGTGGAAGTAAAGCTGGTCGACAGAACGGATGGAACTTACTCCGCGACATATACTCTACCTGTAGATTTCAAGGACGAGCTCCAGCTGTCTATATTGTTCCGCGGAATTCATATCCAAGGTAGTCCGTATCGTGTTCATACCACTGCATTGCACTTTATTGGTTTTGTACAGTGGTATCAGCACAACCAGCCTTACCAGGAGCAGTGGAGACTGATGGACGCGGCGTGTGCTACTCTACCTGGAGCCCCTCCTGGCAGCCGTGCAGCAACATGGCAAGAGTATGTGGAGGGTAAAATCGAAGGCTTGCCAAAACATGCCTCTGGAGACGTTCTTTTTACAGGACCTGGTAGTGAAGGTCCATTTAGTGTGTTTAATGTCATGAAGGTTGTAACTCATGGAATGCCCCTCAATGGTACTTTTACTTACAGCAATTATTGGCAAGGCTATCGACAAGCGATCTGCGTCGCAGAAATATGAAAGGCTGCAGCATTGCACAGGAACGTGTTAGTAAACTGTCTGCGTGTTAAAATGCACTCCGTGTTCAAGTGCACTCCGTGTTAAGTCCTGTGCTTTCGAACACGTGATCGAACCAAGATGGCTGCAAACTATCAGTGAGAGTGAACTTTTTGTCTAGAAAAATTCTATATAAACAAGTATTCTCTATTTCTCCTGGAAATTAAAATCCAGTGCGAAAGAGAAATTGCAATAACAAAAGGAAATCTTAACAAATACAGAAATAAGTGGACCACGCTGTGCATTTCTGATTAGTGTTGGATTGATAGTAATTTAGCAAACATTTTTCTATTTGTTCTGCTTGTTGTCGTTAATCTGTTGAACCTTCGTATTTCGCTTTATTTTGCTTGTTTATTTATTTATTTATTTATTTTACTGTTTCGCCTCCTTTTTATTTGCCACCCTATTATTGTAAAGTTTATTGTAATGTTATGTTAAATGATGTTTAATAAATAAATTATTAAAAAAAAGTATTCTCTATACCCTAATTTATTCTTACCTCACACTTATATCTTGGACTCCTCTATTTACTTAAATGGGACAGTGACCAACACGAAAGCTTCGGCTACTTAGGTCACTGTGCACATATCAACAGACTTGTATATTATATTTACTTTTCATCATTTGTTAACCTAGTGATTCTCTAAGCCATCTTATACTGTATCAAAAATAACCTTGAACCTTTTAAGCTCTTATATTTACTGAGTGTATTTTATTTTCCTTGAATTAGATACACCACCGCCCTTTTGCAGTAAGTGTGACACAAAGTAGAACCATAATTTAATTCTTGCAACGATTGATGCAATGTATACTCCGCCGGCTTCTTCTTTTTTTTGGGGGGGGGGGGAGGGGGTGGATAAGGGGAGGGGGGAGTGGTGGTAGGCAGGTGTAACAGTATTCACCTTTAGCGCAACCTGTCTTGCAACGATGCAACAAAATTGCGAGATAAGTTGCCACAAAAAGGTCGATGTAGTATCTTTTTTCTCACTTCAGTCCTTTCCTTTGTTAAAGTCTCATCCTTATATTGATTCTATTATTATTGAGAACGATGCCTCCTTTTGATGCTGTACAGACTTTGTTTAAAATCCTACCTTGAAGCATGTTAATGTCGATGTTGTGTATGACGAGTACATTATTCTGTTTGGTTTTGGTAGCCGTAGCCTGTGCACAGGCCTTTGGTCGAGCGGGGTCTTGAGCGGCTTTAAAGTTATAGAAAGGGCGTGGGCGTACAACTCTTGTAAAAAAACACTGTTTTTCCAGGGTTTGCCATTTCGTTGTGTAACGTCAAAGAGCGTCGTAAAGAATGCCGTTTGGGTAAAAGTAAAAACTCATGACAATCGAGGCCAATGTTGGTAATCAAGAGGCTTTCCCACTGGCAGATGTAAGGCACCCATCACACAAATAAGACACAAGAGTATGATCTATAAACATACAAGCACACATTCCAGTGCATAAACTTTTTGTCTTTTTTTTGCGCTAAGAGTCACTCAATACGGTCGAACCTTTATGTGCGACCAAGTCTCATAAGCGACCCTTATCCAAAAGACCAAAATTTTCCCAGCCTTATAGTTACCTCTTGTAAGTGACCGCGATCACTTCTTTAGGATGACGGTTGTAGAATTTTTTCTATTAGTTTTGTGTTCGATGAATGTACTAGGCTACTCAGAGTACGAGAACTTGGATCAATTTATGTTTCTGGCCACCTACTCCTCCCCGAAGCCAACCTTTTGCCCTAAGTGGGAAGTAAGTGTTAATGTTGGCTTAGGGGAGGGGTAGGTGGGCAGTTTCCTAGAAACCTCAATTGATCCGAGAACTTTTAGAAACAACAAGGATTTATGATATTCTAACCTAAAAATTGCGTGCGATACATTCTCTCCACAAAAAGTAGATGTGTCCGGACTTGTGTCAGTTTTCCTCTATATTTACCCCAAATTGGAAGTGGAAATAACTCCTACTGCCAAAGCCAAATAACTCTTTTCTCGAGTTATAAAACCTGAGAAATAGTTAACTTAAACGGTAGGAGACAAAATCTACTCCACCTTAGGAGTTGTACAACTCTTGTAAAAAAAACAGTGTTTTTCCAGAATTTGCCATTTCGTTGTCAAAGCGTGTCGTAAAGAATGCTGTTTGTGTAAAATAAAAACTCATGACAATCAAGGCCAATGTTGGTATTAAATCAAGAGGCTTTCCGACTGGCGGGTTTAAGGCACCCATCACACAAATAAGACACAAGAGTATGATCTATAAGCAAACAAACACACATTCCAGTGAATAAATTTTTTGTCTTTTGTTGGGCCAAGATCGTCCAAGGGTCACTCAATACAGTCGAACCTTCATGTGCGACCACGTCTCGTAAGCGACCACCTACCATAAGCGACCCTTATAAAAAACACCAAAATTTGTCATCCTTTTAGTTACCTCTTATAAGTGACCGCGATCACTTTTTAGGATGACGTTTGTAGAATTTTCTATTGTTTCTGTGTTCAATGTATGCACTAGGCTATCAGAGTACGAGAACTTGGATTAATTTGTTTCTGGGAAAGTGCCCACTTACCCCTCCCCTAAGCCAACAATTTGCCCTAAGTGAGAAGTAAGTGTTAATGTTGGCTTAGGGGAGGGGTAGGTGGACAGCTTCCCAGAAACCTCAATTGATTTTAGAACTTAGAAACAACAAGGATTTATGATATTGTAACCTAAAAATTGCATGCGATACATTCTCTCCACAAAAAGTAGATGTGTCCGGACCTCTCCTCTTGAAAGACCTCCCGCAGTTCGATCGACATCTTGTAAGCGACCACTTAAGTATCGCATTTTGGGTCGTTGCTTACGGGAGGTTAGATTGTATCAAGTTCTAATCGGCTAGGTGGCCCACGGGTGACTCAGAGGTGAAGTAGCAAATTATCACTTAACTTGTCCAAAACGATTCAAACCATAATCTCGGACAGAATAAAATGGAACAGCAAGCCCTCATCCCCCAAATCAAGGATGAAGCCGCGCGAAGGGCAAAAACGCGCCATTTTCCTATCCTTGATTTTGGGGAAGAGGGGCGGGGGGGGGTGTAGGTTTTCCATTTATTTTGTCCAGAATAAAATGGATCAGCAAACCCCTATTTCCCCAAACCAAGGATGAAGCCGCGCGAAGGGAAAAACGCGCCATTTTCCCATCCTTGACTTGGGGGTGGGGGGGGGGGGGGGGGGAGAAGGGGGGTCTTAGTTTTCCACTCATTTTGTCCAAGATCGTAGCCCGCTTCCCATAAATAACGATAAAAATGACAAATCTCCTTTTATGGTCTTCAAGTTGTCATTTATTCTCGCATTTCATTTGAGGAAAACATTTCTTCAGTTTACCGATATAAATCATTACGAAGCGGCGTTCAGCAGTCTAAAATTATGTGCCTCCTCCATAAGCCTCGATTGCCTGTAATGATACTGCACCGGCAAATAAGCGATATTTAGAAGTGAGCTATTACACAAAATTCATGACTCTAAAGACGTTTAAGAAGAAGGTCACACAATTATGTCTCTAAAGTGGGATGTTTCAGTCAGACTACATGAGCTATCCTTGAAATTTAAAATTCATTTTGAAGTACAGTCCCAAACAAGCCAAACGTAATCTTCAGTTCAGGCTTACAAAGCGGAAGACCGTGATCACGGTTTGTGATGCGCCCTCCTCAGTCCTCAGCCCGTGAGGTGCGTCCTCCAAGTGCATATTAAGCGAGTATAGTATCTATGTGCTCGAGTGGGCATTGATGAAAACAAACAAGACTAGAGTTTATCTACTTCCTAGCGCCATCGAAATAAGTTCCTTAAACTGAACCATGACTTCTTCTCGACATTGCCCCTTAATAGCGTTTTTATGTCTTCTGGTGACTCGTATGCGGGGCGACGTCGGACCGTTTTCTTCGAGTACGGCCTGAAGGATTTCTCACACATTGGGTTCATGAAGAACTGGAGGCGAAACTCTTGTCCATTTCTGGTAAATGTGTAGTTCCCCTCTCGACGAAGGAACGCGGTCTCCAGGTCTTCTTGCTTTAAATCTGATTCGCCAGTCTGAAATACAACCAACGGCAATCAATTTACAGTGTGGGTGCAATGATGGACACTACATCGTATAACAAAAATGTACAGTGAGAAAGGGTATGGAATGAAAAGTTGTCAGTGGTTGTCATACTAGCCCTAACTTTTTTCGTGTCATTTTGTCGGACACGCCTGATTGTGGCATGGGTTTAAATGTCCTATAGCAGATTATGGTAAAATTATTTGCCAAATCTAACTTTTACAGTGGACGAAATCCCCTTGGCAGGGGTTTTGCATGGTAATTATTTGTAACTATTGAAAAAGAGGAAATTTGATTTTTTGTGATTTTTTTTTGCCTTGACAAATGTTAGGAATCGTGCATCTCATTAGCGTTCGATCCTGGGCAAATCTGAACTTTTTTCACAATTCGGCAGTTATACTACAGATACCTTCCATTTTCCATTTACTTCATCACCGTCACTCCATACTTGATCCAGTCACCACTTTCTTCTTTTCTATACCACAGCCACTGGGTGCTAAGACCTTTGCCTTCCTGTTTAACGTACGATTCTGTAGACAGTCTTCTCAGGTCCGCCCGGTGATAGCTTTTCTCTATCCTCATGTTGTCAAAATCGACTTTCACTGCATCGTTTCTGGGTGATGATCTGCAAGTAGAAAATGATGTACCAAAGCAAGGAGATTACATAAAGTGTTGAATGTGACCAAAAACTGCTGAAAGGTATAGTCACAAAGGTTAAAAGTCCCTTTTTGACGTCGGTAACCGACAGGACTCATTAGACTGACAAACCAGAGGCCGAAGATACGCTTTTTCCCCCTCCACTCCCTCTCCCCCTCAGTGCTCCGTTTTAATTGTACTTAAAACTTCTTAAAGCTAAACGGGAAGGAGAAACAAGGATTTGAAGTCACACCTGGTAATCGAGCTCGAAACCTCTCGCACAGAAGGCCACGCACGAACCTTGCTTTTCTCCCTTTGCTTTTTACTAAGGAAATAGATATTCTGTATAGAGTGTAGGCTTTTGAGTTGAGATTCGCGAAAGACGAAGGGTTATACGCGCGGGTAGCCAGGGGCAATGCGTGCTGCGCGGCTTGCTTACGCTTGGTTTTTTAGCTACAAGATTGATTGATTCCTGCTAATAATTAAACTCAAATCCTTGTAAAACTGGACGTTGCTTGGGGACCTAGGGGAAACATTTCAGCTAGAGTGGAAACAAAGCCTGCAGGACCGTATTTACTCTGAGAAGTAGGCGGATGAACCCGACCCCAGACTACCCACAATGTTTGCCACGACAAACAGGAAGCAGTAACCTGGTCCCAGAGTTTTTTCTTTTTTTTTTGAGTTTGTTTCTCCGCGTGAGAGACTAGGGTAAGGAAGCAGGGTATCACCTTGGTAAGGCCTTCCCAGATTTAAACAACAATAGAGCTCTTAAAGAAACCGCACCCGTTTCTTCAACTCACCTCTCACCGCTGTAAGACTCGAATGCCACATCTATGTCAGCTGCTGACACAACATCGTTCTTGGGGTCGAAGAATAACCCCTCTATCCTGCAATTGTCTTCTTTGCTAAAACTTTTCCACCCCTCTAAGGATAGGCGATACTGCCAGTGGTAAGGAAGGGGACAGTGATGAGATTCACACTTGCTTTCTTGATGGCACGTGCCAGTGATAAAGTCAGGGCGGATATGAACTTGCGAATGAAGTATGGAATGCCACTTATGACAAGAAGATTAATATGTAAATATGAAGAAGAACTCATATATTCGTATTAGAACTTAATTATTGGTATCAAGATAAGAATATGATCATGAGTATTATAAAACCGAGCTAAAATATATTTTCGCATCAATATACGTATTTTGTAGACAATGAGATGCATGCATACCTATACGTTACAAACCATTGTTATAACGTAAATATACGTTTTTGAATTACACGTACATCGTGTAACTGTACGTTATGTTGCTTGCCGCGCAAATGCGTTAAGAACATCATGCCCTAAAGGCCATAACATAATTATACGTTATGCGTAACTTGTAAAAATGTACGTTATGAGTATGCGCTGACCGTCAGCGGATAGATGTATCCAGTGAGCATGCCCTAAGTGTCGGAAAAAAGCCTGCAAAAACATTGAGAAGCACTCGTAGTAATAGTCTTCCTTCCATTGACTCTTCACTTGGCCTTTGATAGGAATAGAAGAATTTTAATGACGTTCCGGCCCTAAAAAGAGGCCGAATCTTCCTCAGGCGTCTGAAATACAGGCCGTGAAGGGAGTACCTGACAGAAGATTCTTTCGAAAAAGAGTGTTGAACAAAGGACAGTTCACTTTGGAAGATCACTCAAGCACAGCCGCAAGTACGAATTTCCCATTATGTCTCAAGCAAGGCAAGTCGATAAAGTTCAGGTAAACAAAATGGATTCATTCTTAAATACTTACATTGTTAAGCTTATGTGAAATTTACCGGAACATGCGGTGATTCTTTTAGCTGATAATGATTTCAAAGCCAGAGGTTTATCCTCTTTTCATTGTCTTCTCTGCCTTTTAAAATTTGTTCCAAAGTACAAAAGCAACGTTAAAAGTAAGTTTACGTTGTATGATAATATAATTTTAGCTCATTGCTTGCGTTGGAAGCATAGCTATAACACACTCTGATCCAGCCATTTCGCTCTATAAGGGATTGTGTTCCTCTTTTCAAGAAACAACGTTTCGTATGCATTGTCTGAAAAAGGGTTGCAGCTTTGATTGTATAACACTGGGGAGGGGGTAAAACAATCACCATCATCATCATCACTTTTATTTGTACACGGTAAAACATAAGGCTAATATACAAATATAGCTAAGTACATGTGTACTTTGAAATCCTAAAATATTACAGACTTAAAATAGAATTAACAGTAATGGCACTTACAATAATGAATGTTGAAAAAGAGATAAGTACAGGTAATTAAAATTAATTAATTAATTTAATTAAGGCCTGTTTTCCATGAATGCTGTGTTCGAGCTAGAAGTTAAAAGTTTCCGAAAGCTACTCAAAGATTTTGCTTGTCTTTCATCAGAGGGGAAACTGTTCCACAGAACAGCCCCGCTGTAGAAGATATTTCTATACTTCATCATAACTATAGCAAAATTCTCAAATCTGATTGGTTATCAGCTGCCCTGATTTCAGCCTTAATAGGACAATTTAATAGGACAGTACACGTCATGCCTAGGTAATTGGACAGTATGCGCCATCACGCTTGCGCTAAAATGGCTTTTTTTTTTGTAGCAAAAAAAATCTTGGAATTTCTTGTGTTTTTATTTTATAAAGAGTCTTATGTATCACAAATTTTGTTAAAGTTATGATTAATTGGTAACAGAACTTTGTATAGTCCAACTCGGTCTGTAATCATACTTGTGATTAAAAAAATCGGACTCCCGCTACATGGAAGTCTGATTTTGTTAATCACTTGTATGATTACAGACCGAATTGGACTCCACTCAGTCCTGTTACCATTACTAATTGGTTCGTAGAAGGGAACAGCAAGCTTATTTTCAGAATCTCTAAGGTTGTAGAAATTACTGTGCTTTTACAAACATGCAAATTCTGAAGTTCAAAAGCCAACTGACGATTGTGTTTTTCACTGCTGTCAATCATCTTAACGGACCTCTTAGGAAACAAAACTTTACTTTAACGGGTTCAAAAGATCAAGGTTTGTGATTTGTGATTGGTGGATTTCGATCCGTTTTGTGTGTTTCTGTGTTTCAAGGTTCTTTGCTTGTGATCATAATTATGATTGCAGGGGACGGCAGCAAGAAACGCAATAATATTGCGAAGGTGGCTTTTGAACTTTAGCTAGAGTTCGCATGTTTGTGAAAAGCACAGTAAAATATATTGTTGCATAGTATGAATTTTGAAGACAGGCCGGGGTAATCGATAATAGCAATAGCTCTACAATGCTGATAAAACCCGCCCTGGCCCCCACCATTCCCATTTCATCTGATCTGTCATTCTCCCCCATTAAACTCAGTCTGTATACAGGCTAGCCTGATAAAGTTTAAGAACCTCTTTTGGGTGAAGTATCCTTGTATATGAATGGAAATATATAAAACGACTCGTATTTTGAACTGTGGATAAAGTTATGAAAGTGGAAAGGCGTGATCCCCGCAGTTGAATAAACAACCTGAAAAAGAACCTGAAAAAATTCAGGCTTGACTGGGAATTAAGTACCCTGATATTTCAATGACCAGAAGCAAGGCTCTCTCCATAATATATTAAGGTAATCCAATTGGACAGGAGGCCACTGTCAGTTAATGTTCTTAATATACCCAGTGGTGCTGGAAATGGCATGAATGGAAATATATGAAATGACTCAATTTTTGAACTGTGGTAGAGAAGGGAGTACTACTCCTCTACAGACTGAAGATGACATTCTTTAGAGTTAAACAATGTACAGGGCCAAACACAAATTACGGTCAGGCCAGTGAGAGGGAAATGATAGAGGTGCCAATTGTCATAGGAAGTATTGCCTCATGCAAGGTAATCCAAGACAGTCCTAGATTCTGGATTCGTCGCTGTGAATTCCCAATAAGCCATTTGCACGATGGCATCATTTTACTACAGTGACCAGAATCCTTTCTGTTTTTCTTTTCATATTTTAATTTGGTAATCCCAGCAAGGTTTAAATAACAAAAGCCCTAATTTGCACAAGGAAGCAAAACCCTGAAGGATTCTGGTCATAGTAATAAAATGACATCATTGTGCAAATGGCCTGTTCCAGGAACTAGATTCCAGAATCCTTGCTGGTGGAAAGTGGATCCCGGATTCCAATCATCAGCGGGATTCTGGATTCCTTGAGCTGTATCTGGATTCCAAAGCCTAGAATTCCAGATTCCACGAGCAAAAATTTCCCAGATTCTGGAATCTGGATTTAACCTTACATATGAGGTAAGGAAGTAGAATTGCTAAAATCTAAATTCAATGGCTGTCAATAGAGTTGCTGGGATAGCTGTTGGAAGATGTTAGACTATTAGATCTTATTATCATCTCATAGTCATCAACAGTCAAAATTATTGTTGGTGCCAATTAATAAGACAGTGTTGTTTTAAATTTTTGTACTTGGAGGTGACTATTAAAGGGACAGGTTCACGGTTAAGTGCATCCTCATTAATTAAATTACTTTTTTCCAATTTATTATTAATTCAATTGGCTAGTAATCCCACTCAGATGTATCTCAGTGATCTCAGAGTATATTTCAAACTAGAAGTGTACTTCAGAGTAACTGAAGTAGGATGGAGGAGTACTAAAAAATTAGTGGATTATGCCAACACTACCAACGTTGAATTTATTGTCGACCCAGAGGTTTTATTCCATGGTTGATTAATTTACAGCTATGTTCAAATATTTAAGTTGATCAAGTGCAATTTACTGCCAGAGGAGTGTGCTGATTGTTTCTTTGACAACGTTATGACATGATCATATTGCTTGCATAGATGATACAGTATGTTCCAGCAGAAAAACAGTATTTTGATAAATGAGCATGCGCTGAACCGTGAACGTGTCCCTTTAACTTAGGCCACACCCACATAAGATGTTGGTAACTATTATGAATTTTTAGATGAGCAACCCCATCTTTTTTATGCAGGGTCTGAGGTAGTCACTGACGGAATGTTTGCTTCTACATTGTTGTTATTAGTATCCCCAACACAAAGTGTAAATAATACATTATGTGCCTCTCTGGCTCCTCTATAATTCTGCTATTGACTGTCACGGGGAAGGGGGGTAGAAAACTGGTTCAGATTACACTTAAAAAAAATTATGTGGTGGTCTCTCTTATTCCTCTTCCGCCCCTGTTCTTGATAATATCAATAAATTGTTACTCTAAAAATATATCTTTATTATAATTGGATAAAAGTTGGCTTGATAAAACAAATTTGTTAATTCCTAAAAAGCAAAAGTGATCATTATTTTAAGTTAAAACGATCCTTAAAATATAGTTCTCCATATGTCTCTTACGTATAGGCGGATTCATCGTGACGTCATTGTTTACATTTTTGCCATTAGCATACGAGTTTAATAACCCATAGAAGATGTTGCCGTATATACCAGTTAGGTTCAAAAATTAAAAGAGCTGGTTAGTTTATGCAGTTTGTGCAAGTTTCAGCAGCACTTTGCAATCAGTAACAAAGAAAATAGCAGCAATTAAAAACTGCGAAATTACTGGGTGGCTGAACGTTAATGAGATCATGCATTCTTTGTAAGTTTTGGAGTTTTCAAAGAGAATTACTATTTGGTATATCGGGCTCAATTTTTTAAGATAACTGAACTTGTTATGCTTTTTCAATGTTCAGAAATTTTATTTTATTAGCTTCTTTAGATAATGATAAGCCTATAATAATGAGGAAAAAACAATGGATTCGCCTATACAATAGCCGGGAAAAGGTACCTATCCTACAATTCCAACCAGAGTGTAGTATAGCTGTCTGACCTCCTGACAGGAGAGGTGGTGATGCGCAGGCAGAACAGCACTCGAAGACATACAATTCGAGGAGGGAACTATATAACTGTAAACTGAACCTGTTATTCTTTTTTAAATTCGTTGGTTCCCAAGAGTTAAAAGATCTTCACTATATGCTTTGTGTTTTGTTTGCGCAGACGTTGTCTTCGGAAGAAGTGCTTGAATGCTCTCTCTGTTGTGAGCGGTATGATGACAACAAGCGGTGTCCGCGGCTACTAAGTAATTGCGGTCACACATTCTGCTCCCACTGCCTGGAGCAGCTCTTGAAGGATGGGACCATTACTTGTCCTCAGGACAGAAAGGATGTCCACGTAACCGTTGGAGTCGGTGGACTGCCGAAAAACTTTGCCCTTCTAGACGTGCTGCTCGCTAGCTCACATAAACAGCCAGACACCACCCCTGTTCTCTGTGATACTTGTGGTGAAGAGGGACACCGCGCCACATTATGCTGTTTGGAGTGTAAGGAAAACATGTGTGACGTAGCAGCACAGTTCCACACCCGCCTCAAGCTGAGCCGCAACCACCGTGTCGTATCAATTGCAGAGCTGAAGGGCAATCCACACCTAGCTGCTATCCCTGTCTTCTGTCCAGAGCACAACGAGCCTTTCCGCTACTTCGACAAAGATTGTGGCCAAGTAATCTGTAGGGATTGCCAAGCGTTGGAGCATAACGGCCACAAGTGTTGTTCCCTCGCCGAAGCTTCCGCCCAGAGCAGACAAGATTTGGAAGCTCTAACCTCCAAAGCTAAAGCAACTGCCGTACAGTTGAAAGAGGCTGAGGAGAATGTTATGACGGTCGTCAGCGACCTGAACCGCAAGAAGAAGCATGAAGAAGACAAGATTCATGCCTTTTTTGAAGAGGTAAGTGCCTTTTTTGTTCTATGTTTTATAGGCATATGAAGTGTGTATTATTTTTATTTTTATTTTATTATTTTGCCACACACAATGAATTACAAGCAGAATAGAAACGATAATAAATAGGTTAATTAACATTAAATTTAAAATTTGTGCATTACTTGGGAGGAGTGACTGTGGCGGGGAAATCTCCGAGAAGCCGAGCTTATGAGGAAAAGAGATATCCCCCATATCTCAGACGTGATATGATCATTTAAAATTTGCTTCTTGTTCCTCATTTTCTTTTAATTTTTCTAGCTTCGTGCCTCTCTCGACGCCCGAGAACAAGCTCTTGTTACGAAACTGAGTCAGCTTCACAAGGCCAAGTCGTTCATCCTGGCGGAACAATGCGACCTTCTTCGAACCTTTGAAGCCTGCTTGTTGAGTGCCGTTGACCGTGCAGCAACCGCCATCCAATCGGCGGGTGACGTGCAGCTGCTCGTTGCCAAATCCGACATCGCCATGACCCTGATGGCCATGGAGAGTCAGCCTCCCGTGCTGGATCCACAAGCAAATTCTGCATTAGAGTTCTGCGTAGATGGTAAACGCTTGTTAGACGTGCTTTCCGAGGCGGGGAATGTAGCTGTCGAGTATACATGCGCCAACACCACCAGTGCCTTTGGCGCAGGAATAGAGTCCGCATCTCCTGGCCAGGATGCATCCTTTATCATCACCGCACGCGACCGCCAAGGAACTGAGCGCGCTGTTGGTGGCGATCTGTTTGAGGTAGAGCTCCAGGGAGAGAAAGGCGAGAAAGTGGAAGTAAAGCTGGTCGACAGGAGGGATGGAACTTACTCCGGGACATATACTCCCCCAGCAGATATCAAGGGCGAGCTCCAGCTGTCTATATTATTCCATGGGACACATATTCAAGGCAGTCCTTATCGTGTTCGTGTGGGTACTTTGCGTTACGTCGGTGTTGCAAGTTGGAATCAGAATAAACAACCATACCAGGAGCAGTGGAGACTGATGGACGAGGCTTGTGCAGCCCACCCTGGAGCACCTCCTGGCTGCCGCGCGGCTACATGGCAAGAGTATGTAGAGGGGAAAATTGAAGGCTTGCCGAAAGTTGTTCCTTCTCCTTATTACGCCCTGTTTACAGGACCCGGTAGTGAAGGTCGAAAGGACAAGTTTCACTGTATGAAGGCGGTCGGTCCTGAACAGCCCCTTGATGGTACTTTCACATGCGACAATTTGCATACAACCGCCCGATGGGCGGTCTGTGTTAGATACGTATAAACGACCACAGCAAGCCTAGGCCTGCAGCTATGAACGTTTTACCTTTGTTTTGTAATTGCCCCCGTATGGATTTTGCCCAGAAGGCGAAATCTGCAGGAGGCACTCTAGTAACTCGCGCGTATATTAAGGAAAGTACTTACAGCTGAAATATACAGTCGTACAGTCAATATAGGAAAAATCTCGATTTGCTTGAACACGGGCCGGGAGGAGTCGGTAAGTAATGATGACGTTTCTATTGTTTGCGCCCGCAAGTACGAAATTTTTAGGATGATGTAAAACACAAAAAATCCCGAAGGGACCGCTTACAATAGGTAGATTTTGTGACATTAATTGTGCAGTCATACTTCGATACCCTTTTGCGTTACGTGTTATCAGTGAAATTCTGTGGAACAGTTGTTATGAAAGTTATGGACCAAAAGACACTCGTTAAGCGCAGATGAAGTTATAAGGTGCGTATAACAGTATATATTTTAACACTAATTGAGTTTGCCCGACACGGGTTCACAAATCTTTGATTGGGAACCTTGTCAGACACTCTTTCTCTTTCTTTGACCGGAATGAGACTCGGTCCTAAACGTGCAAGAAGAGT
This sequence comes from Porites lutea, assembly GCF_958299795.1. Taxonomy (NCBI): domain Eukaryota; kingdom Metazoa; phylum Cnidaria; class Anthozoa; order Scleractinia; family Poritidae; genus Porites; species Porites lutea. Next base: position 4,466,159 of record NC_133205.1, on the reverse strand, counting down.
GAATGATTCAACGGCCAGCTTATCACTAGCAGAACGATGGACGATAACAGAAATTTGCCGACGATCAAATTCTGTGCTGACTTATTCCCTGCTCACAGATGTCCTTCCGCTATAAGGTTTAAAATAAGACTAGAATGCGCGAGCGTGAATTGATCAAACGTCTTTTTAATTTCTAAGGCTTACTTTCCGGCAAATAAAATGAATTAAATGTAAAAGGTGAAATAGAAATAGCGAAAAATAAACTATTCTCGAAACTGACAATGTTTTGATCAAAGCTGTGTAAATCGAACTGAAACTGTGCATGGAACCTTGCGTTTATTTCCTGTATTTATCTTACCTATTGTATGGAATATGTCTGAAAATCTTCATTATGAATCGGTATATTTCAAAGAGCTACACAACGAGCAAGAATACTATTGACCGACAATATACAGAGCGGGGGTAGCTGTACTGTCAACTATTACTACAACGAGAACAAATCAGATTAGAGCTGTGTCAATAACAAAATTCAGAAAGAAAATGGCCGCGGTTTTCGGCAAACAAGGATTTGATTTTGCATGCAAAACAACAGAACGTTTTAAAAATATTTCAAAACCTGAACACGGTAAAAAGTACGTCTTTCTAGCTAAATGTTTTGAAAATGTGGTGCTAAAAGGAAAATAATGTCAGCAAAACCAAGGAAAATGAGCCAGAGAAACTAAACAAGCTACTTAAAACAGACTTCCCTAAGGTAAAAGAAAACAAAAGAACAAAAACGGTGACAAGCCCATGCAAGGAATAACAGCTACACTTGTCAGGCATTTAAATGAACAAGGATACAATTTTTCCATCTTGACAACAGGGATTTCAAGCCACATATGTTGTCCAAATTGCCTCCTTCATTTTCGTGTTTTAAATCTAAAAAATGTCGCCATGAATCCCGCCAGTCATGGGCCGGGGGTCTCAGGAACAGACAATGATGAATAGTGATTAAACAACTCAGCAAGTAGTATCTTTCTTTGGCTGCTGCAAGCGTTCTCCTGGTTTCAAAACAGCAGGATACTTCTTGCCGAGCTTTCATAATCGAGGATGACTCTAAAAACATTTGCCTTTGCTGATTATTGTAAACCGAGTTATCTTTTACAGGCTGGGTTAAAATCAATCCTTACACATTTCCAAGTTCTTAGCTAAATGATTTTGAAAGGGTTGGTCTTGAAAATGTTTGAATTTGACAAAAGGTTGTAATCTGTTTGAGCCAATCAGTTGAATGAACTAAAAAAGCGCGCGCGGTCTTTCGTGTTTATTATTAATACGTAATCACATGATTTTTCTCGTGCAATTTGAAATAAATAAGCACTTATAAGTCTTTCAAAGAACAAAAGTGCACGAGCTCGCAGGGTTCGTGCACTTTTGTTGGTCTTTGAAACATACACGTGCTTATTTACTCCAAACTGCACTCGAAATCATGTGATTACCCATACTAATATTTACTGCTTTTATTGCGCATTTTAACATTTAAAAAAAGATATGATCAAATGCGCATAACACTCGAATAAGACTAAAACAAAAGTTATATTACATACTCTCTACACACTAAAGCTTAATCATTTGTTACATTTCCTTCCTAATACGTAATTTAGCATAACTCATAACAAGTAAGAAGTAAAAAGAGAAGATACAAGTAGAAAATAAAAACCTACGATAGCTCAAGACAGGTCGCTATAGACCTCTATAAAGTAGTGCGTCTTAATGAGTCTCTTGTAAACTTATCAAAATCATTCTCTTTCCTAATATAGTCTGGTAAACCGTTCCATATCCTTGGAGCAGCTGCAGTAAAAGATCTGTCCCCAAGAGTGCATTTAAACTTAGCGGTAGGGTCATACAAAATAAAATTCGGAACTTCACCGGTTACCAATGTGGTGCAAGCAGCACTGGAAATACGACAGTATCTGGGTGTATGGGTGATAAGTCACCCTGCGGAATTCTGAAGACGTTGCAATTTGGATCAAAAGATGCACAGCTGGTACACCATAGACAAGAACGTTGCAATAATCAATGCGTGCCATAATCACGCCTTGTACAAGCAATTTGGTGGAGGCAAGCGTTAAAAACTTCCTTATTTGAGGCCTATGCAGAGGAGCCGCTTGGTATTGACTTTTGTAGCCTACTTCCTTTACGTGCGTTAGATATTATTCCACGAATTAAGAAGGACGCTTGCGCCCTTATGAAGGTCTATCTTGCATTTTTCAAAGAATATGTTAAGCAAACTCACTCGGGATGGTCTACACTAGTTTAACCAGTTATGCATACATCAAGTAGATTAGTGTATTTTATTAGTATCAAATTTTGTAACCAATGATCACTACCAGAACTGATCACAGCAAGTACATAATATATTTAGAAATACACTGAAATACTGAATGATATATTTAGCACTGCACTGGAAATACAGAATCACGTCTGCCATTGCCAAAGCAGTACACCTAGTCACACAAAAGTCACACAACAGTAAGATGAACAAGTATTTTTTCCTAGAGTTCTACCTCTACTACAAAATCTAGTTGAAATTCATTTCAGACAAATGTATCGTCCTGTACAAAATCAGGAACATAATATAAAGCTCAATGCACTTCTACTTGACTTAAGGTTACTCTTTTCGGAACATTTTAATAAGTTTAATTTTCTTTGTATATATTTGTCATCTCGACAGTTCCCTGCCACGGCGGGCGCCTCCAGAATTACAAGTAAACTTTGACTTACTTCGTAAACGTTCCGATGCTTAACACAGGTACATAGCGCCATGATCCGTTAGATGATCACGGTTCTTCTGCGCCTTACCCCGGATATGGAGGACAAGGGGTTAGAAGAAGTAGACAAACAGACGAGTGAGCGAAGAAGTGGACGCGTCGCTGGGGGGAGGGAAGATCTG